>NC_082389.1:10791023-10977019 GCF_031168955.1 Gadus macrocephalus
ATTCATGCATATTTCTGATTAATATCCGCCAACATTTAGCTACGTGCACCACTCCTCGTTAGTATAGTGGTCAGTATCCCCGCCTGTCACGCGGGAGACCGGGGTTCAATTCCCCGACGGGGAGGTGTGTCTTTTCCTTTTTAAGCTTGATTTATTCATTTTTTCACTTTCTACCTTCCACTTTTTGGACTCACTGTTACTGTTGTCTATCTTCCATTGTAAATAAATCGCTGGATGTGCCCTCGACAGTATTTCTTCCGTCTTCCACGGTCAGCTCCGAAGCAGAGACGCCGGGTCGGCTGTTAGCTTCAAGTGGAGCAGGCTAACGGAGTGCTAGCCCTCAGCCCCCTCAGACCATTGTTGGTGCTAGTGGTGAGCATAGCTGCGTCCACACAGCGTTGGTGGTATAGGGGTGAGCATAGCTGCCTTCACACAGCGTTGGTGGTATAGCGGTGAGCATAGCTGCCTTCACACAGAGTTGGTGATATCGCTGTGTGCATAGCTGCCTTCACACAGCGTCGATGGTATAACGGGGAGCATAGCTGCCTTTACACAGAGTTATTGATAATGTCGCGAATATCTATGGCTGAACACAGCGTTGGTGGTATAGTGGTGAGCATAGCTGCCTTCCAAGCAGTTGACCCGGGTTCGATTCCCGGCCAACGCATCGCTTTTTAATCATGGTCGGTTTAATTACTGCTTCACTTATCTTTGCACTAGCATAAATACTGTTCTAGTGTATCATCTTTGTACTAGTATAAATACTCTTCTAGTGTTTTATCTGTGTAATATTATAAATACTGTTGTAGTATATAATCTGTGTACTAGTATAAATGCTGCTATATATAAATGGCTGCGTGGAGAGGGTTGCAGCCTTCTGCTTCCTGGGGGTGCACATCCAAGAGGACCTGTCCTGGAGGACCAACACCACAGCCATCATTAAGAAGGCACAACAGCGACTCTATTTCCTGAGAGTCCTCAGGAACTACCACCTTAGGGAGGAGTTGCTTGTGACCTTCTACCGCTGTTCAGTGGAGAGCATCAGGCCTAAAAAAAAAAAAAGTTTGGTTCCTGTTGGTTGTCAGTTGAGGTCATGGGTAGGTAGGGAATTTATTTTATTTTTTTATTTTATTTTTTCCAGCGGCAGCGAATGATAGGTAGGTTGTTTTCATTTAAAAACGAGAAAATTCGCTCATCCTTGTACAGAATGAAGAGGTGCTGTACCAAAACGTGATTATAGTTTGCATAAAAAAAAAATATATATATATTTTTTTTTAAATAAAATAATTTGGGTCGCACATAAATTGACAGGGTCGGTCGGAAACCGGAACCAAACAAAATTCTTTTTTAGGCCTCATCACCTACTGTATCTGTGTGTGGTTCTCCAGTTGCACAGCTGCAGAGAGGAAGGCACTACAGCGGGTCGTTAAGTCCGCCCAGAAGATCATCGGCTGCCCTCTCCCCTCTCTGGAGGAACTGTACAACACCCGCTGCCTCAAGAAGGCTACCAAGATCTCCAGGGATCCAACCCACCCGGGTAACGAACACTTTGTGCTGCTGCGCTCAGGGAAGCGGTTCAGGATTATGGCTGCACGGACAAACAGAGTTATATCTAGTTTCTACCCCAGGGCCATACATTCATTCATTCATTCATAAATACTGTTCTGGTGTATTATCTGTTTACTAGTATTAATGCTGTTATAGTATATCATCTTTGTAGCCTACTAGTATAATTACTGTTGTTTAGCATCTGTGTACTATTATAAATACTGTTCTAGTGGTCTGTCTACTAGTATAAATACGGTTTGTACTAGTAGTATAAATACATCATGTAATTCTCTATTTGTACCTAAACATCCTAATTCGGTTGGCTGCAGGTTTATTTCACTGAGAAGTATTCACAACATCATGTGGTTTCCGTAGTGTAGTGGTTATCACGTTCGCCTCACACGCGAAAGGTCCCCGGTTCGAAACCGGGCGGAAACACTTTTAATTTCCTTTTAAATATTATTAATGTGAGTTGAACTACCTTCATTATATTATGCTTCCGTTCCGTTCACTAGTTATGTGCTTTAAATATTTTTTATTCTGCACGCTTAAGCCCACCCTCACGTATTTGATTTGTGTTGTAATTAGTATTATTAAGTGGTCCATTAATGTGTCACCCATGAAGAGCCATGTGAAGCTTTATACCAGAACAGTGAGACCAGTTGTTCAGTGGGTCTGCTGGTCCAGACCTCCCCTGGATCCCAGCCTCTGTAATCCCCTTGGATGTGTTGTGATGAGGAGGAGGATGAAGGTAAGTCTGTAAGCCTCCCGTCTCCTGACAGACCGCACAGTAAAGACCACAGGGTGAAGACCACAGCAGCGCTACCAGAGACCCACCAACCCAAGGTAAGGTCTGAATGTAGTCCTGGACCTGGGAGGGTGGTAGACCGGGGGGTCTGCTCTGGGGGTCGGGGGGTCGGGTGGTTCTGGTTCTTCTCAGCTCCCGTCTAGCATGGCAACTTATTATAATTAACTTATTAACATATTTTCAATGGTTAATGTCATGTGAAATATTTGTGGCTATCTGTTTTTTTGGTAGTCCAATATATTCCCATCAATTGATTGTGCAGTGTTTGGGTTTTTATATTTTGGCTGGGTGTGAAGTTGTCAACCTGCACTATGTTTAAAGCTTATGATGAAGCTATATCACTAGCCACTAGAGGCTATCACTGTAGCTACATCACTAGCGGCTAGTGATATAGCTACATCACTAACCTGTAGTGGCTAGTGGTGCAGCTACATCAATAGCCCTGTTGTTTTGGGGGTTGGAGGAGAACATATCGATATATTGAGCAGAGGTTGTGTATTGATAATGGCGGGCGTGTCAGGAGTAGTGCTGCTGTAGAGAAGATACAGCTCAAGTTGAATGTGGATCTATCTCGAGCTCAGCCTAATAAAGTACTGTGGTGAAACTGTAAGATAATGTGGAGGATGATCGTTTCTGATCAGACTACAGAGCAGCTGGAGTGATGGAGAGCATTTTGCTCAGACCAAGAAGCTTTAAAACCGGAAACCAAAGGAGAGAAGTCCTTATCATACACCAACAGACACATTAATAGTCCCAGAGTCTCTGGCCGGGACAATCATAATCCAAGATAATCTGATTATTAAACCTCAGCCTTGATTACAGTAAACGGATTTGACATGTTGCGCCGGCTGCAATAACACTTATTAAAGTAAACACTATTCCTACCGTATCATAATCAAACTGGGAATATATTCTGATGAAGGCCAAATAATGTGGTTCTCCCTTTGTTCACTGCTTCCTAGTGGCTCTTGACTCTTGCGTCTGATTCCAGGTTTATTAATATAATAATCCATACATCTCTTAGCGAGGTATACGGAGGTTTGCAGGAAAAAATGTGTTCTTCAGCCAATGGCGGTTCTTGGAACAAAGTAACTATTGGAGAATTTCTTTTGAAGGGTAAATATGTGTATGAAAAACTAATTAATATTGAATAATATAATATAATCACCACGGTCATCTGACCTCTAACTAATGGATCTCCGGTCATCAGGGAAACGTTCCTCAGTCTGTGATTTCCTCCTTCAGACCAGACGGAGATAAGGGTGAGTCAAATGTTTCAGATGTTCCCCTAGATTTCATTTTTACATTTAGGGCAATTAGCAGACGCTTACTATACGTTTGACAGAAGAAAGAGAAACAACAATACATCTCTGCCAGTACAGTGAGGATGTTTATAGAACCAAGTGCCAAGGAGTAAACAATCACTAGGTTAACCCTTTCCCCATATACAACAAAGATAGCTCTGATAAGATGCTACACAATTTAGGACCATAACTAAGTACAACATATAATAAGTGCGTACATTAAGTGCCAGGACGTACAACATACAACAAGTAGGAGGGGTGAGAGGGGGTAACTGAACAGGTGAGTCTTTGATGTGTGTATCAGATGTTTTTTACATTTCTATTGGTAGTGAACTGCAGTGGTGTAACGTGTCTGGATGACTCAGATGTCCTATATTATTGTAACGTGTCTGGATGACTCAGATGTCCTATATTATTGTAACGTGCCTGGATGACTCAGATGTCCTATACTATTGTAACAT
This sequence comes from Gadus macrocephalus, assembly GCF_031168955.1. Lineage (NCBI taxonomy): Eukaryota > Metazoa > Chordata > Actinopteri > Gadiformes > Gadidae > Gadus > Gadus macrocephalus. The sequence goes on from NC_082389.1 coordinate 10,795,145, forward strand.
GTCTTTTCTTCACCGATAAGCAGAGCAGAGATGAGCCAGGCATCATGGCTGCTCTGCCCCCAGACCAGGAGGCCTGACACCCCCAGACCGGGAGGTCTGACACCCCCAGACCGGGAGGACTGACCCCCCCCAGACCGGGAGGTCTGACACCCCCAGACCGGGAGGTCTGACACCCCCAGACCGGGAGGACTGACCCCCCCAGACCGGGAGGCCTGACACCCCCAGACCGGGAGGCCTGACACCCCCAGACCGGGAGGCCTGACACCCCCAGACCGGGAGGACTGACCCCCCCAGACCGGGAGGCCTGACACCCCCAGACCGGGAGGCCTGACACCCCCAGACCGGGAGGCCTGACACCCCCAGACCGGGAGGTCTGACACCCCCAGACCAGGAGGTCTGACACCCCCAGACCAGGACGTCTGACACCCCCAGACCAGGAGGTCTGACACCCCCCGACCAAAAAACAGGTTCAAGAAAACCGGGACCATTCAAACCAAAGGAGAGGAGGCTGTTTGGAGAAATGGCTCCAAAATCCACTCAGGAGTGCAGGACAGTGAGGTCTTTAGCATCCCGGCACCACCAAACCAACGAAGTGAACCAGCTGGAGCCGACGTCCTCGTGTCCATGAGAGTGACGCCTCGAACCCCGACTCAGCAGGGCTCATAGGCCCAGGGACATGCCCAGTGCAGCACCCAGACCTGACTCATGAGTGGCCCGCATTTAGGGGTCCAGGACCACATCAGTCCATGGGAGACCAGACCCACTGTAGGGACCGGGGAGACCAGACCAAGTGGAGACCAGACCCAATAGGGCAGGGGAGACCAGCCCAGAGGAGACCAGACCCACGGGAGACCAGACCCACTGTAGGGACCGGGGTGACCAGACCAAGTGGAGACCAGACCCAATAGGGCAGGGGAGACCAGACCCAGGGGAGACCAGACCCATGGGAGACCAGACCCACTGTAGGGACCGGGGAGACAGAGTATTGTATCCAGGAGGGTGACGGTCTGAACATGGAGGAACCGGCCATCAGAAGAATAAAGTTGGAAATGTATTGCAGGGTTAAAAAAGTATAAATATATATTCAATAAATATGTAAATAAAGGTCATTGCTTTTTGCCTCTTATTTCCCACAATTCAGTATGCTAATGTGACATCACCCAGTGACATCACTCTGTCTAACTCTCTGACATCACTGTCCTCTTCAGGAACCAAGCAGAATGTCTAACTCTGCACATGAAGGGGAGGAGCTACCAGTCAACTATACGGGTCAGACTAACCTATCACTAACCAGTTATAATCAGTAGTCACTTAGCAGTAGTAATCCTACCAGTTTTGGTCAGACTAGCCCTCACTAACCAGACGTGTGTCAGACTAACCCTCACTAACCGACCCGTGGGTCAGACTAACCCTCACCAACCAGCCGTGTGTCAGACTAACCCTCACTAACCGACCCGTGGGTCAGGCTAACCCTCACTAACCGGCGGTGGGTCAGACTAACCCTCACTAACCGACCCGTGGGTCAGGCTAACCCTCACTAACCGGCGGTGGGTCAGACTAACCCTCCCTAACCGACCCGTGGGTCAGGCTAACCCTCACTAACCGGCGGTGGGTCAGACTAACCCTCCCTAACCATTCTGTGGGTCAGACTAACCCTCACTAACCGACCCGTGGGTCAGGCTAACCCTCACTAACCGTACTGTGGGTCAGACTAACCCTCACCAACCGGCCATGGGTCAGACTAACACTTACTAACCGACCCGTGGGTCAGACTTACACTCACTTACCGGCCCAGGGTCAGGCTAACCCTCACTAACCGACCCGTGGGTCAGACTAACCATCACTAACCATACCGTGGGTCAGATTAACCCTCACTAACCGGCGGTAGGTCAGACTAACCCTCACTAACCGGCGGTGGGTCAGACTAACCCTCCCTAACCATTCTGTGGGTCAGACTAACCCTCCGTAACCATTCTGTGGGTCAGACTAACCCTCACTAACCGTACCGTGGGTCAGACTAACACTCACTAACCGACCCGTGGGTCAGACTAACCCTCACTAACCGACCTGTGGGTCAGCAGGTCCCAAGGGCGTGATCAACGACTGGAGGCGGTTCCGACTGGATCTGGCCGAGCAGCCAGTCAGGAGAGAGCTGCTGAGACAGATGAGCAGGGAGGAGGGGCCGGAGAGACCCGGCCGCAAGGTCCACACACACACACACACACACACACACACACACACACACACACACACACACACACACACACACACACACACACACACACCAATACAATACACCAATACAATATACATACAACCAACAGACACTGTGTGTGAGTTTGTGTGTTGCATGCTCACAGACTGTGTGTGTGTGTGTGTTCGGTGTGGGCTGCGTGCTAACAGATGAGTGTGTGTGTGTATGCTAGCAGATATGTGTGTGTCATACGTGCTAACAGATGAGCGTTTGTGTGTGTGTGCTATGTGCTAACAAATGAGAGTGTTTGTTTGTGTGTGTGTGGGCGCTGACAGATGAGTGTGTGTGCGCTACGTGCTAACAGATGAACGTGTGTGCGTGTGTGTGCTGCGTGCTTACAGAGGAGTGTGTGTGTGCTGCTTGCTTACAGATGAGTGTGTATTTGTGTGTGTGTATGTGCTGCGTGCTTACAGATGAGTGTGTGTGCGCTACGTGCTAACAGATGAGTGTGTGTGTGTGTTAAAAGATGAGTGTGTGTGTGCTAACAGATGAGTATGTGTGTGTGCGCTACGTGCTAACAGATGAGTGTGTGTGTGTGTGTGTGCCACCAGATGAGTGTTCAGGAGTGTGAGCTGGTGCAGCAGCAGGGGGAGCGCGGCCTGCGGCGCTACCGGCGGCAGTGCATGCAGGAGATGCACCAGCGGCTGAGCTTCGGGCCCACCTTCACCGTCGTGCTGGAGCTGCTCAGCGGGGAGCACTTCCTGGAGGTTGTGGAGCAGGAGCCCCGAGCCCTGGTGGTCGTCCACATCTACCAGCCCGGGGTCACAGGTCAGAGGTCACAGCAGCACTTTACAGAACTCACTGTGATCAGAGTGGGTTCCACCTCAGTGATCAGAGGGGGTTCCACCTCACTGTGATCAGAGGGGGTTCCACCTCAATGATCAGAGGGGGTTCCACCTCACTGTGATCAGAGGGGGTTCCACCTCAATGATCAGAGGGGGTTCCACCTCACTGTGATCAGAGGGGGTTCCACCTCAGTGATCAGAGGGGGTTCCACCTCACTGTGATCAGAGGGGGTTCCACCTCAATGATCAGAGGGGGTTCCACCTCAGTGATCAGAGGGGGTTCCACCTCACTGTGATCAGAGGGGGTTCCACCTCAGTGATCAGAGGGGGTTCCACCTCACTGTGATCAGAGGGGGTTCCTCCTCAGTGATCAGAGTGGGTTCCACCTCAGTGATCAGAGTGGGTTCCACCTCACTGTGATCAGAGTGGGTTCTACCTCAGTGATCAGAGTGGGTTCCTCCTCAGTGATCAGAGTGGGTTCCACCTCAGTGATCAGAGTGGGTTCCACCTCACTGTGATCAGAGTGGGTTCTACCTCAGTGATCAGAGGGGGTTCCACCTCACTGTGATCAGAGTGGGTTCCTCCTCAGTGATCAGAGTGGGTTCCACCTCAGTGATCAGAGTGGGTTCCACCTCAGTGATCAGAGGGGTTCCACCTCAGTGATCAGAGTGGGTTCTACCTCAGTGATCAGAGTGGGTTCCACCTCACAGTGGTTCTGTTACAGCTTTCTGACATCATTTAATGACTAAATACAATAGTTTGCCATGATGAATATATGACATATTTATGTTTTATATTCCACTAGGACACCCGAGACCACACAGGGTTCTGCTGAGGGGCTCAGACTAACTCTCTCTTCCGCTTGTCTCCTCCTCCTCCTCCTCCTGTCTCCTCCTCCTGTCTCTTCCTCCTGTCTCCTCCTCCTGTCTCCTCCTCCTGTCTCCTCCTCCTGTCTCCTCGTCCTTCCAGGCTGTGAGGAGATGAACTCCTCTCTGGACTGCCTGGCGTCAGAATATCCCAGCGTCAAGTTCTGTCGAATCGACGCCGTGGCAACCGGAGCCATAGAACGCTTCTCCTCCGACGTCAGTCAAATACTAGTACTAGTACTGACCCTATAACCCTCTAGTACTGACCCTATAACCCTCTAGTACTGACCCTATAACTAGTACTGACCCTATAACCCTCTAGTACTGACCCTATAACCCTCCAGTACTGACCCTATAACTAGTACTGTAACTAGAGGTTAGCTAGATGTAAGTGGTCAGGGATGAATATAACTATAAAGTAATGGTTAACTATAACTAGTCCTCTGCCCAGATGCATAGTAAGGGTTAACTATAACTACTCCTCTGCCCAGGTGCATAGTAAGGGTTAACTATAACTAGTCCTCTGCCCAGGTGCATAGGAAGTTTAACTATAACTAGTCCTCTGCCAGGTGCATAGTAAGGGTTAACTATAACTAGTCCTCTGCCAGGTGCATAGTAAGGGTTAACTTTAACTAGTCCTCGGCCCAGAATCATAGTAAGGGTTAACTATACCTAGTCCTCTGCCCAGGTGCATAGTAAGTGTTAACTATAACTATAACTAGTCCTCTGCCCAGGTGCATAGTAAGGGTTAACTATAACTTGTCCTCTGCCAGGTGCATAGGAAGGTTTAACTATAACTTGTCCTCTGCCAGGTGCATAGTAAGGGTTAACTATAACTAGTCCTCTGCCAGGTGCATAGTAAGGGTTAACTTTAACTAGTCCTCTGCCCAGGTGCATAGTAAGGGTTAACTATAACTAGTCCTCTGCCAGGTGCATAGTAAGGGTTAACTATAACTAGTCCTCTGCCAGGTGCATAGCAAGGGTTAACTATAACTAGTCCTCTGCCAGGTGCATAGTGAGGGTTAACCATAACTAGTCCTCTGCCCAGGTGCTGCCCGCCCTGCTGGTGTACCGGGCCGGGGAGCTGCTGGGGAACTTCCTGTCCGTCACCAAACATTTCAACCAGGAGTTCTTCGCCACCGACGTGGAGGCGCTCCTCAACCAATACGGACTGCTGCCCGAGAAGGAGATCCCGGCCAGCCCCGGGGAGGAGGGGGAGGAGGAGGAGGAAGAGGAGGAGCAGATAGAGTAGAGGAGGAGGAGAAGGGAGGAGGGGGAGGGGGAGGAGCAGATAGAGGAGGAGAGATGGGAGGTCTTCTCATAACTGGTCCAGGACCAGTTAGAATAGAGCATCACTGGTCCTGTTAGAGTCTGGTCCACACACAGTAGGACGAGCTGAAGCACCACACACACACACACACACACACACACACACACACACACACACACACACACACACACACACACACACACACACACACACACACACACACACACACACACACACACACACACACACACACACAGACATAAGAAACGTGGATTTATACATCACATCATTTATCACAATCAGTCGTTAGTTTGCTCATTCTTTACAGTTTATAACCCGACTGAAATCTTCCAATAAAGTTTCACAAAATTGTGTTTTCTCCTCTCATGTTTTGTGTTTATCTATTCTGTAAGGTATTATATTTATATATGTATATATATATATATATATATATAATATGTTTATTAAAGGTGTTCCCTGAATAATATCATGTGACTCTAAAAGACACACATTGTGATCCCTCTGTGACAAAAACAAATACTTCAATTGTTAATACATTCATAATCTCTAAACATTAGTTTCGGGCTTCAGAAGGCCTCATCATCGTGATATTCATCCAATTGGAGTTCTAGTAAGCTGCTGTAAAAATCTCAGCCGACGTAAGCTAGGCTAATCAGACTTTAGCATTCCTGAGGAACGCCTTGACCATTCAGACACAACAATATCTCTCATAATGAACAATCATTTGACTTTTTATAACTGAACCATCAGTACAAATCATTCTAACTCGTCATGAACGCCTCTTCACGCACACCACGCATGCGTAGGATAGCTGTTGTTCCCTTGCGCAAGCGCAGTGCGCTCTGTGATAAACGCCTTTCCTCAGTCCTCCTCCGTGATTTTGTGATTTAAACTCTTTATTCGGACTAATGATTTAAACTCTTTATTCTGACTAACCTCGACCAGGGGCGATAGCAGGCAGGATGCAGGAGGACGCGCGCTATCTCAAGCGGTAAAACATCAGTAATGACCTCACTGTTTATTACTGTTAAACCCACAGGAGGAGGTGTGGTTAACGGGTTCATTCATGTGGACACCAGGGGATAGTGATATTCAAGATACAGGGCGGATATGTGGCTCAGGAGGGACTCTTCAGGTACAGCGGGTTGGCTGGTAACCAGAAGGTTGCTAGTTCGATCCCCGGCTCCTCCTAGCGGAGTGTCGAGGTGTCCCTGAGCGAGACGCCTCACCCTGACTGCTCCTGACCAGCTGGCTGTCGTCCTGAGGGGCTGACACTGTTTGTGTCGGTGTGTGTGTGTGTGTGTGTGTGTGTGTATGGATGGCTGAATGTGAGGCAGTATTTGTAAAGCGCTTTATGGGCCACTGGTCAGTAAAGCAGGGTATGAATGCAGTCCGTTCACATTCACACCAGTTTAGCTCCTAGCGTTTGGATTATCTCATGACGTCATCACACTACATCTAAAGGTAAACATCTATGTGTGTGATGATGTCATGTCATCTTCATACTACATCGATGTTTACCTTTAGATTTAGTGTGATGTCATGACGTCATCACACTGTCATCACAACATTATTTTGATACAGCTAGATGTATGATGTCATCATATCATTATAATACACCTGTGATAATGATGTGATGACTAATTATAGTACAGATTCTAAAACAGATCCCCCTCTTCTCCTCCTCCTCCTGTAGGAAGGTGCGTGCTGGCAGTCTAGACGTCCACCCCACAGAGAAGGCCCTGGTGGTGCAGTATGAGGTGGAGGCCTCCATCCTGGGGGAGGGAGGAGACCCCATGCTGGGGGAGCGCAAGGAGGGCCAGAAGATGTGAGTGCACCTCCTCCTCCTCCTCCTCTCATATCTGCATCTTGCTACAGAAGCTAAACTGAACTCCCTCCTCCTTATCCTTTACTCCTCCTCTCCTCTCCTCTCCTCTCCTCTCCTCTCCTCTCCTCTCCCCTCCCCTCCCCTCCCCTCTCCTCTCCTCTCCTCTCCCCCCCCCCCCCCCAGTATCCGGGTGAAGAGCCTCTCCCCCAGTACTGACGTGGGGGCGTTGGCCAGGAAGGTGGTGGAGGAGTGCCGCCTCATCCCGCTGTCCCGCCTCCCCCAGGTGGAGCACCTCCTGCACTACCTGCAGAGCAGGAGGCCCGCCGAGGGCAAAGGTCAGGGTGTGTGTTTGTGTTTGTGTTTGTGTGTGTGTGTGTGTGTGTGTGTGTGTGTGTGTGTGTGTGTGTGTGTCTGTGGGTGCTCTAATATGTATGTGTGTGTGTGTGTGTGTGTGTGTGTCTGTCTGTGGGTGTTATAATGTGTATGTGTGTGTGTGTGTGTGTGTGTTCCAGTGGACCAGAGCAGTCAGCTGCTCAGACCCAGGGAGCTGTCTCCGTTCGAGGGCCTGGAGGTGAAGCAAACACACACACACACACACACACACACACACACACACACACACACACACACACACACACACACACACACACACACACACACACACTAATCAGTTACACCGCCTAGAAGACTTGTGCGTGTTGTGTGTGTGTTGTGTTATGTGTGTGTGTGTTGTGCGTGTTGTGTCTGCGTGTTGTGCGCTGCAGGTGGGGGAGGAGGCCTCCATCTCCCAGGTGGAGCGCTACGTTGAGCTGCTCTACGAAGGACTTCCTGAGAAGATCAGAGGCTCCGCCCTGCTGCTGCAGCTGGCCCGTAACCCTGACAACCTGGAGGAGCTGCTGCACAACGGTACGCTAGCCTGTTAGCTCCACCAGCAGCTCTGTAGCATCCATGCTAGCCTGTTAGCTTCAATAGCATGTCTTTAGCACAGCTCCGGCCTATTAGCTTCACTAGCAGCTATGTAGAACAACGCTAGTCTGTTAGCTTCACTAGCATGTCTGTAGCATCCATTCTAGTCGGTAAACTTTGTTAAAGTGTGTGTGTGTGTGTGTGTGTGTGTGTGTGTGTGTGTGTGTGTGTGTGTGTGTGTGTGTGTGTGTGTGTGTGTGTGTGTGTGTGTGTGTGTGTGTGTGTGTGTGTGTGTGTGTGTGTGTGTGTGTAGAGACGGCTCTAGGGGCACTGGCCCGGGTTCTCAGGGAGGACTGGAAGCAGAGTGTGGAGCTGTCCACCATCATCATCTACATCTTCTTCTGCTTCTCCAGGTACCCACTGCTGGGATGGGTTGTGTGATGTGTGTCTGTGATGTGTGTATAGTTTCCCCAGTTCCAGGTGGGGGTGTCCGACTGTAGGGTGTTGTGTTGTGATGTTGTGCGTCTGTGTGTAGTTTCTCCCAGTTCCAGGCGATGGTGTCCAAGTTAACTATAAGGTGTTGTGTTGTGATGTTGTGTGTCTGTGTGTAGTTTCTCCCAGTTCCAGGCGGTGGTGTCCCACTATAAGGTGTTGTGTTGTGATGTTGTGCGTCTGTGTGTAGTTTCTCCCAGTTCCAGGCGGTGGTGTCCCACTATAAGGTGTTGTGTTGTGATGTTGTGCGTCTGTGTGTAGTTTCTCCCAGTTCCAGGCGGTGGTGTCCCACTATAAGGTGGGGGCTCTCTGCATGGCGGTGGTGGAACATGAGCTGAGGAGACACGACCTCTGGAAGGAGGAGCTCAGCAAGAAGAACAAGGCCTATATCCTCCAGTACTGCATCATATATATCATCTACATTATATACATTATATATCCTAATACTACTATAACCTCCAGTACTACATCATATATATCATATACATTATATATCCTAATACTACTAAATCCTCCAGTACTACATCAACTACATTATATACATTATATACCCTAATACTACTAAATCCTCCAGTACTACATCATCTACATTATATACATTATATACCCTAATACTACTATATCCTCCAGTACTACATTGTCAGTGTGCGTGTGTGTCTCCAGTGTGTGTCTCCAGTGTGTTTCTGTACTGTGTGTCTCTAGTGTGTGTTTGTCTGTAGTGGGTAGCTCTAGTGTTTGTCTGTAGTGTGTGTCTCCAGTGTGTGTCTGTAGTGTGTGTGTCTTCAGTGTGTGTCTGTAATGTGTGTGTGTCTCCAGTGTGTGTCTGTAGTGTGTGTGTCTTCAGTGTGTGTCTCCAGTGTGTGTCTGTAGTGTGTGTGTCTCCATTGTGTGTCTATAGTGTGTGTGTCTCCATTGTGTGTCTATAGTGTGTCTGTAGTGTGTCTCCGGTGTGCGTTCCCTAACTGCCCGTACGCGAGGCGGTCCCGGAGCAGGGCTCCCTGCGGCGGGACCAGGAGAAGGCGGTCAGGAAGTACCGCAGCCTGCTGGCCAAGCAGGAGCAGCTGCTCAGAGGTACCTAGCCTGGAGCACCTAGCCCCCTGCAGCTTGCCTGGAGCACCTAGCCCCCTGCAGCTAGCCTGGAGCACCTAGTCCCCTACAACTAGTCTGAAGCACCTAGCCCCCTGCAGCTAGCCTGGAGCACCTAGCCCCCTGCAGCTAGCCTGGAGCACCTAGCCCCCTGCAGCTAGCCTGGAGCACCTAGCCTACTGCTGCTCAGATGTACAAACACAATTTAGCAGTATATCTCTCTCTCATTCTCTCCCTCTCCCTCCCCCCTTTTCCCCAGTGTCTCTCTACCTGCTCCTGAACCTGGCGGAGGACACTCGTACCGAGCTGAAGATGAGGAATAAGAACATGGTGGGTCTCTTGGTCCGGGTCCTGGACCGCGAGGACCCAGAGCTGCTGGTCCTGGTGCTCTCCTTCCTCAAGAAGCTCTCCATCTTCCTGGAGAACAAGAACGACATGGTGAGGAGAACCAGGGAAATACCAGGTTCTGAACCACGTATACAAACCTCAGAGGAACCACAGGACCTGTGGAAACAACAGGACCTCTAAGGAACCACCAGAATCAGAACCATGGGTTGGGGTTCTCCTTCCTGCGTATCCAAGCTGTCTCTCACTCTCCTGCTTTTGATTGGCAGGCCGAGGTGGATACAGTGCAGCGATTGGCTCGCTTCGTGCCGTGTGACCACAAGGACCTGCTGAACCTGACGCTCCGCCTCCTCCTCAACCTCTCTTTCGACTCAGGCCTCCGGACCAAGATGGTGGAGGCCGGCCTGCTGCCCAAACTCACCGCCCTGCTAGGTACCTAGCACGCTGGCTAGTTAGCCAGGACTCTCCTCCCTGCTAGGTACCTAGCATGCTGGCTAGTTAGCCCAAACTCAGCTCCCTGCTAGGTACCTTGCATGGTGGCTAGTTAGCCCAAACTCAGCTCTTGGCTAGGTACCTAGCATGCTTGATAGTGAACATAGTGAACTCAACAGGCGCTGCTACTTGTTAATGTTGTTTTTTGTTGTTCCCTAGGGGACGCCACCCACCGGCAGGTGGCCATGTGGATCCTGTACCACATCAGTGTGGACGACCGGTCGAGGTCCCTGTTCGCCTACACAGACTGCATCCCCCAGGTAGACCACCCCCCAGGTAGACCACACCCCAAGGTAGACCTCCCAGGTAGACCCCCCAGGTAGACCACACCCCCCAGGTAGACCACACCCCGCAGGTAGACCAAACCCCCCAGGTAGACCACACCCCCCTGTTGTCACCTACTGGTCCCACTGGTCCAGACCCACTAGCTAAGGTGTGTGTGTGTGTGTGTGTGTGTGTGTGTGTGTGTGTGTGTGTGTGTGTGTGTGTGTGTGTGTGTGTGTGTGTGTGTGTGTGTGTGTGTGTGTGTGTGTGTGTGTGTGTGTGTGTGTGTGTGTGCAGCTGCTCCAAATGCTGTATGACCACGGGGAGGAGAAGATGGACATTGAGCTCATCTCCTTCTGCATCAACCTGGCAGCCAGCAAGAAGAACGCCCAGATCATGTGTGAAGGTACTCACCCAACACTAACTAACCACTTACTAACCACTCACCCCAACACTAACTAACCACTCACATAACCACTCACTTCCAACACTAACTAACCACTCACCCTCAACACTAACTAACCACTCAGCCCCAACACTTACTAACCACTAGCTAACCACTCACCCCGAACACTAATCTAACTAACCACTCAACCTTAACACTAACTAACCACTCACCTCCAACACTAACCTAACTAACCACTAACCCCTAACACTAACCTTACTAAACACTCACCTCTAACACTAATCTAACTAACCCCTCAACCCTCACACTAATCTAACTAACAACTCCCCCCAACACTAACTAACCACTCACCTCTAGCACTAAACTAACTAACGACTGAACTCTAACACTTACCTAACTAACCACTCCCCCCGACACTAACTAACCACTACCTAACCACTCACCCCAACACTAACCAACTGTTCACCCCAACACTAACTAACCCCTCACCCCTATTACTAACCATACTAACCACTCACCCCAACACTTACCAACCACTCACTACTACTACTACTACTATTCTTCGTCCCCTAAAGCCCAGTTCAGACCAAAGATTCACCTTGCAACGAGACGGTTTTAGAACGTCGCAGGGGCGGTGTGAACGGGTCGTTGCAAGGCGTCGCAAGGCGTTGCAAGGAGTCGCCAGAGATTGAACATGTCAAATCGCAAGGTCCAGTTTTAGAACGCGGCGATTTAACTATTCCTCTTCAGCCAATCACAGCACAGAACAACTTGTACGTCACGGCCTTACTCCGTCCCGGTACCGTACTGTCCACTCCAGCATAAAAAGATCCGAAGATGGCAGACTTCTGGTCCGAGGAGAGGGAGGAGAACTTAATTCGGTTGCTGGAGGATCAACCTGTCCTATACGACGTTGGTCGATATCCCCGACTTCCAGCTCTCTACACAGATTGGCGTAGGCACCCTGTTTCTGCCGCTGAAGTACCCAACTGCGGCTCCATATTCTTGGCTTTATAACTCGCCGTCTTCTCCTTTTCATGATTAAAGCCACAGCAAAAACTGCGACCATTTCACTCTCACTAACATAATTAGGCCTGTTTATAATTAAGTTATACATCTCCAAGTAGTTGAGCCGATGGTGAACTAAGACAGATCAATCTGAAATTCAACTAACGGAAAATGCAATGTATCCAACAACGGGTAATCTAAACTAACTGTAAGCTCCAGCTATTTACTCCAATGCAGATGTAGTGGAGAATGACAAAACATAGTAACTATAGCCTACTCTCAAGTAAAATAAAAATAAAACTAATTGCAAACCTAACTAATCGCAAACCTAACTAATCTAACCTAACCTACGCAAATGATGATGTTGCGGCTCTCAGCTGTGCCAGAGCGTTCACAGTTGCTATGGAAACCACCTAGCGTCGCAGCCCGTTGCAGCGCGTTGCAGCCAGTGTGAACTGCCCAGTTTTAGAACGTCGCAGCCCGTCTCGTTGCAAGGCGTTGCAAGGAGTTGCGAGTTGCAAGCCGAATCTTTGGTCTGAACTGGGCTTAAGGGTCATAAGGCTTCGATGAGCACTCTCCATTCCACTCGGTCCCTGGCAGCATGTTGGGCCTCCCCCCATGACAGGTTCCTCTGTTGCAGCTCTTGTGTCACAGTTCTGCGCCAGGTGGTTTTTGGCCTCCCAGGTTTTCTTTTGCCTGGTGGTGTCCATCTTAAGGCGACCTTTGTGATGCGGTCCTGCTCCATCCTCAACACATGTCCTAGCCTTCTCAGGCGTCTGTGCATAATCTCCTTGGTGATGCTCCAGCTTCCCGTTTTTTTGTACAGGTCATTGTTGGAGATCTTATTAGGCCAAAAGATTTGGCATATTCGTCGGAGGCATCCATTATGGAACACTTCCATTCTCCTCATGTCTGTTTTGACAACCCGCCAGCTCTCTGAACCATACAGCAGAACAGACTTTACATTGCTGTTGAATAGGAGCATCTTTGTTTTAAGGCTGTATTGTTTTGATCTTCAGATGGGACGGAGTTGGGAGAAGGCACCCTGAGCCTTTCCCAGCCATGCTTGTGATCCATTTGTTGTGATCCAGTCTATTGCGACCAGGAAGAGGATAGGTTGAGATGATGCACCCCTGTCTCAATCCGGACTGCACGGAAAACCACTCAGAGAGGTCATTTCCCATGATGACACTACACTCAAAATGTTCATAGAATGTTTTTATGATTGAGATGATCTTTGATGGTATTCCATAGGAGTGCAGTATCTTCCAGAGGATGTTTCGGTGGACACAACCTTCCTGAAGTCCACGAAGTTGTGTTCCATTCCAAGCACTGTTCTATGACGTTACGCAGAGCAAAGATTTGGTCCATACATCCTCTTCCCTTCCTGAAGCCTGCTTGCTCCTGTCTAATCCTGGTGTCAATGGCTGTCTCCATCGGGTCAAGAAGGACTCTGCAGAACATCTTGCTTGGAACAGATAGAAGGGTAATTCCACGCCAGTTGTCGCAGTTCTTAGTGTTGCCTTTCTTGGGAACTTTGACAATAATACCTTTGGACCAGTCTTCAGGGATGGTGTCACTGTTCCAAATGTTTTGGAATAGGTCCGTCAGCACTCGTGTTGATGTTGGAATGTCGGGCTTGAGCATCTCAGCCTGAATAGTATCTATGCCACATGCCTTGCCATCTTCAGGGTTTGGATGGCAGCTTTAACCTCAGCAGAGTCCGGGGGGTTGGTGTTGATTTCCAGGGTATCCTCTGTTGTTGTGATGTTCGCTGGCTGTTCTGGCTCAGGGAGGTTGAGTACTTCCTGGAAGTGTTGAACCCATCTGGCTACTTGTTCACGCTCTGATGTACCTTTTGTGCTGTTTCGGTGTATATGGTCTTGATAGCATTCCATTTGCTGTTTATGGTGGGTTCTTCTGACCATTTCAGAGGATGCCTCTGGCGTGCTGAAGCGGTTTCTGAGTTCCAACACAAACTCTTTGTTTTTCTTTGCAATGTCCAGTTTCCTCTGCCGGTGGCTTTTTGGGATTGACTTCTCCAACTTCAGTTTAATGGTGGCAGCGATTAGGTGGTGGTCGCTATAGGCATCTGCACCCCGGTAAGCTCTAACAGCTTGCAGTGACCTGCGCCATTTACCATTAATGATGATGTGGTCGATTTGTTTGATTGCCCTACCATCAGGTGCCCTTGTGAGCGTATGGATGTTCTTGTGGGGGAAGATGGTACCGATGATGACCAGGTTGTTGGTCATGCAGAAATCCACAAGGCATTGTTGTTCCTTTTGCCACATCCATGCCTGCCCATTGCCCTCTCGTTGTTGGAATTGTCGGTACCCACTTTGGCATTCATGTCACCAGTTAGGAGAAGAACGTCGTGTTGGGGTACCTTTGAAACCACCATTGGCAGTTGTTCATTCCAGTCTTCTTTGACCTCCTCCTCAGCCTTGTTGGTTGGTGCATAGCACTGTAAGATGGTGAGTTAACAGTACTTTGAGTTGAGGCGTACTCAGATCAGCCTTTCACTTACTGGTTCCCACTCCAGCAAGGTTTGAGCCTTCTCCTTGGCGATTAAGATGGCTACACCATGTGTGTGGGTGTTCTCATGGCCAGAATAGAGGATGACAGACCCATCATGCAGGACTTGATGACCAGAGCCGGTCCAGTGACTCTCACTTATCCCCGGGATGTCCAGGCGGTACCTTTTCATCTCACTGAGGACTTGTGCTGTCTTGGTGGTCTCAAACATGGTTCGGACCTTCCATGCTCAAATGCGGATCTTGGTTTTAGGCCCTAGTAGGCCCTCTTTCGCACTCCTGACTTCCTTTCGGCTTTCATCAGAAGTGGTCATACTGCCACCCAAAGTGTTTGGGTGGCTGGGGTCTACAATGGGCCTGATGTCAATAGGATTTCTCATTTTAGTTTCTGTGACAATAGGGTTTTTTTACGGGGTGGCGTTGTTAGCGCCACGCCCAACCCCCAACCTGGAGGACCAGGTGCTGCCTTTTGTCTCACTCCTCACCCAAGACCAGTCTGGTAGGATTGAGCCTGCCAGGAGCCGTAGGCTCCCTCCAGCATAGCTCTCAGGATCATAGAAGCACGCAAGCCTCTCCACCACGGCAAGGTCACAGCACGCGGAGAGGGTAACCCTAACCAACCACTCACCCCAACACTAACTAACCACTCACCCCTAACACTAACCTTACTAACGTCTCACCCCTAAAACTAACTAACTAACCACTCACCCCCTAACACAAATCTATCTAACCACTCAGCCCCAACACAAACCTAACTAACCACTCACCTCTAACACTATGCACTCACCCCTGACTCTAATCTAACTAACCACTCGCCCCCATCACTGACCGTACTCTAACCTATCCGCTAATGGTGTTTCCGTGTCCAGGCAACGGGCTGAAGATGGTGATGAAGAGGGCTCTGAAGATGAAGGACTGCCTCCTGATGAAGATGATCAGAAACATCTCCCAGCACGACGGACCCACCAAGGCCCTGTTCATAGTCAGTCTGTTATAGTCCTATAACCAACCCGTCCTATAACAAACCCGTCCTCTAACAAACCCGTCCTATAACCAACCTGTCCTATAACCAACCTGTCCTAAAACCAACCCGTTCTATAGTCCTATAACCAAGCCTTCCTATAACCAACCCGTTCTACAGGCAACTGAGACACTGTTCATAGTTAGTCTGTTATAGTGCTATAACCAACCTGTCCTTTAACCAACCTGTCCTTTTAAACAACCCCTTCTATTACCAACCCGTCCTATAACATACCTGTTCTATAGTCCTATAACCAACCCGTCCTTTAACCAACCTGTCCTTTAAACAACCTGTTCTATTACCATCCCTCCTGTAACCAACCTGCTCTAAAGTCCTATAACCAACCGGTCCTATAACCAAACCGTCCTATAACCCACCCGTTCTACAGTTCCATAACCAACCCACCCTATAACCTACCCCTCCTTTAACCAACCTGTTCTGCAGTCCTAGAAGGGGGTTGTTGGTTAGCTGGGATAACCCGGTCTACCTTGTTAACCAACCCATTGTTTAGCTAGCTGACCCGGTCCAGCTCGTGCCGTTGGTTAGCTAGCTGAGCTAAGCTGATTCTATACCCAACCCGTTGTTTAGCTAGTTGAGCCAGTCCACCTCTTTAACGAACCCGTTGGTTAGCTAACTGACCCGGTCCACCTTGTTAACCAACCCGTCTGACAGGACTACGTGGGCGACCTGGCAGCCCAGATGGCGGCGGAGGAGGAGGAGGAGTTTGTTGTGGAATGCGTCGGAACGCTGGGGAACCTGACTGTCCCGGAGCTGGACTGGGAGCTGGTCCTCAGAGAGTACAACCTGGTGCCCTACCTCAAGGACCACCTAAAACCAGGTGAGACCCCGACCAGGTGAGACCTAGAGACCACCTGACCAGGTGAGACCCCGACCAGGTGAGACCTAGAGACCACCTGACCAGGTGAGACCTAGGACCATTTGAGACCCCGGACGAGGTGGGACCTAAAGATCAGGTGAGACCTGGAGACCCTCCAGCCCTCAGCAGGGGTCCTGATGGTTCTGGTCCTGATCTCCTCTAGGCTCTGCGGAGGACGACCTGATCCTGGAGGTGGTGATCCTGGTCGGGACCGTCTCCATGGACGACGCCTGCGCCGCCATGTTGGCTAAATCCGGCATCATCCCTGCCCTCATAGAGCTGCTAAACGGTACGCTAACCCTGCTAGCAGTAGCCCTCATAGAGCTGCTAAACGGTACACTAACCCTGCTAGCAGTAGCCCTCATAGAGATGCTAAACGGTACGCTAACCCTGCTAGCAGTAGCCCTCATAGAGCTGCTAAACGGTACACTAACCCTGCTAGCAGTAGCCCTCATAGAGATGCTAAACGGTACGCTAACCCTGATAGCAGTAGCCCTCATGGAGCTGCTAAACGGTACGCTAACCCTGCTAGCAGTAGCCCTCATAGAGCTGCTAAACGGTACACTAACCCTGCTAGCAGTAGCCCTCATAGAGATGCTAAACGGTACGCTAACCCTGATAGCAGTAGCCCTCATGGAGCTGCTAAACGGTACGCTAACCCTGCTAGCAGTAGCCCTCATAGAGCTGCTAAACGGTACACTAACCCGGCTAGCAGTAGCCCTCATAGAGCTGCTAAACGGTACACTAACCCGGCTAGCAGTAGCCCTCATAGAGCTGCTAAACCTCTCCTCTCCTGTTGTGCTGATGTTGTGTTGTGCTGATGGTGTGTTGTGTTGTTTTGATGTTGTGTTGTTGTGCTGATGCTGTGTGTGTTTTTGTGTCCTGCAGCCCAGCAGGAGGATGATGAGTTTGTGTGTCAGATCATCTACGTCTTCTACCAGATGGTTTTCCACCAGGCGACGCGCGACGTCATCATTAAGGACACCCGTATCCTGGTGGGGCCTGGACCTCAGGGGGAGGGCTGGACCTCAGGGGGAGGGGCCTGGAGGGTGGACCACAGGTGGAGGGGCCTAGAGGCTGACTCTGGCTGTTTCCCAAAGTGAAGGCTGCAACCTTGCTAGAACACTTCCTTGCTAGTCCTATGGAGATGAGGCTAGAGTGCTGCCTAGCGTTTGTAGGCTCAAAGTTTGGAACGACTTGCTAGTGTGGAAGTGCTTCTGCTTCCGCTTTTTAAGTGGTCGATATTTTAATTGTTGAAATTGTTATTGTTATTGTCGATCCATGCAGAATATAGCCTATCATTACGTTACAAAAACGTTTTGCATTTACATGATTAATCTATAAAAAGCAATACGGCACAAAATATTTCTGAAAACATTCAAAAACTTCACTTGTGTAAAGCAATGTGAATTGCTTTACACAACGGACGCAATTTGTAAATACCCTGCGCAGCGCCAGCGTGTGAACGCAGAGGATTGTGGGTATTTCGTCTCGTTGAGGATCCATCGATGCATCTTTGAAAAATCTCGG
The DNA here is from genome assembly GCF_031168955.1 of Gadus macrocephalus. Classification (NCBI taxonomy): domain Eukaryota; kingdom Metazoa; phylum Chordata; class Actinopteri; order Gadiformes; family Gadidae; genus Gadus; species Gadus macrocephalus. Next base: position 10,813,133 of record NC_082389.1, read on the forward strand.
AATTCTCAAAAATAAAGGACGCGAAAAGGGCGCGAATTTCCGAGTGTTTCTCAACATTGGAACAGTGCATTGGAACAGTGCGTTCTAGGACGTAGCGTCCTTAAAAGGGCGGCCGTTGAGTATGCTTCCTTCACTTTGGGAAACAGCCTCTGTTCTCTGGTAGCAGAGCCTCTTCAACGAGGGCCCGCCTACCAGAGGGAGGACTACCGTGCACTCTGATCTCACTCTGATCTCACTCTTAACACTCTGCTCAGTGAGATCAGAGTGCTCAGAGTGCACGGTGGGCGTCCCCAGGGACTGTAGTGTTTTAGGTGAGAGCTTGGTGATTGGTCAGAAGTGTTTCCTTGACCCCACCCCACAGAGGCGCCGGCCTATCTGATTGACCTGATGCACGACAAGAACACGGAGATCAGGAAGGTGTGCGACAACACCCTGGACATCATCGCTGTGAGTGCACACACACACACACACACACACACACACACACACACACACACACACACACACACACACACACACACACACACACACACACACACACACACACACACACACACACACACACACACCACACACACTCTGCTGACCCCTCCCCTCCAAACCCCCAGGAGTATGATGAGGAGTGGGGCCGCAAAATCCAGTCGGAGAAGTTCCGTTTCCATAACAACCAGTGGCTGGACATGGTGGAGAGTCGCCAGGCAGAGGAGGGCGAGGCCTATCTCTATGACAACGACAACGACCGCACAGACCTCTTCTACAGCGCTGGTCTGTAACTCCTCCTCTAACTCCTCCTGGTGTTTAACTCCTTCTCTTTTAACCCCTGGTTCTGTGTCTAGATGGTATCGCTCATGGTTTGACTCCTGGTTCTGTGTCTAGATGGTATCACTCCTGGTTTGACTCCTGGTTCTGTGTCTAGATGGTATCACTCCTGGTTTGACTCCTGGTTCTGTGTCTAGATGGTATCACTCCTGGTTTGACTCCTGGTTCTGTGTCTAGATGGTATCACTCCTGGTTTGACTCCTGGTTCTGTGTCTAGATGGTATCACTCCTGGTGACGGCTCCATCAGTCCCGATTTCTACAACGACCTCCAGTCCCAGAACGGAGAGGATCCTCCTGCAGGGTGAGTCACAGCCTGACCTCTGACCTCCTCCTGCAGGGTGAGTCACAGCCTGACCTCTGACCTCCTCCTGCAAAGTGAGTCACAGCCTGAGTGCAGAGGACATACAGGTGGTACCTGATAGGTCTGTAGGGGAACTAGGACGAGTGTCTCGTCCAATAGGATCACAGGGAGATGTTAACGAGTGTCTCGTCCAATAGGATCACAGGGAGATGTTAACGAGTGTCTCGTCCAATAGGATCACAGGGAGATGTTAACGAGTGTCTCGTCCAATAGGATCACAGGGAGATGTTAACGAGTGTCTCGTCCAATAGGACCACAGGGAGATGTTAACGAGTGTCTCGTCCAATAGGAACTACCGGGATGTGTTTGACCAGACCAGCTCGTCTCCAGGGCGACCGGTGACTGCCTACGGCTTCAGACCAGACGAAGACCCCCGATACCAGTACACATAGAGACCAGTACACATAGAAACAGCACACATAGAACCAGTACATATACATACTCACATAGAAACCAGTACTCATACAGACCAGTACACATAGAGACCAGTACACATAGAAACAGCACACATAGAACCAGTACATATACATACTCACATAGAAACCAGTACTCATACAGACCAGTACACATAGAGACCAGTACACAGACATACTCACATAGAAACCAGGACACATTAATACACACACTGGATAGCAGAACACGCACTGCCCTTGAATCCTGGACAACTCAAGTTGTGTTTTCATTCTTTCTGTGCACTATATCTCTGTGTTATTATCCCTGTCGTATCGTCTGAATGCCAGCGTGTTATTTATAGATCTGCAATATGAGCGTAGCACAGGGACGCGGGAAGTGGGGGTGCTTAGGGTGCTGCAGCACCCCCCCCCCTGGCGGCCTCTGGCTGTAACTGCAAGTGAGAAGGTTTTATGAACAAATCAATACTTTTTTTTTTTTTATATAATTTTATCATACAACATGATTTTTCATTTAATTATTGACATCCACCCTTTTTATGATATTTATCATATTATCATTTCATTTTATTTAGAACATTGTCTGAGTAGGCTGACGTAGGCTATGACGCACAACGCAGAACTGCCGATAGCTGAATATCGTACTATGCTGATTTTACATAAGCATGTTGGTGTTCAACATCTGTTGTAGTGAACATTCTAAAACTGGTGTAAAATGTTGCTGCCATATTAATAGACACGTTGAATGTTATCGTTATGATTCTGGAATCCTGCACGTAAACTGGTTGGCAAAAAAAGAGCAAAGACGGACGGTTCACTTGACGGAGAAACCGTCACTTTCCTCATATCAGACAACTCGTAACTCTGGATGAAAATAAAGGCTTTCTTTTATTGTCACTCTCCTTTTAAACCTTTAGAAATAACCTCCTAAATCCTTGTTATAACGCTGTGTATAATCCCGGACCGCAACAGCTTGTCGGCATGTTGTTAGTGTGTGAAATTCAGCACAGTATCAGCCGAGTTGACTCTAATTTCCACATTGTTTACTTGCTGACGTTTGTGAATAACAGTGGCTAGTTGGCAGAACTCTTTTTACACACCAGTAGAGTGTTTATCAGAGCGGAGCCCTGAATGTTGCGCAGCATTTATTATGACGTCATTATATAGACTCTCTCTCAGCACCCCCCCCCCCTTGGACTGACTTCCCGCGTCCCTGGTGTTACCCCCCTATGTTTTATTCGATACTTTTCAACAGTGTTACCCCTTATGGGTTTTTCATGACCACAGATAAAAAACGACAGTTCTTTTTACGTTTCATTTGATAAAAACGACAGTGTTACCCCTTGTGTTTTTTTCATGACGACCGATAAAAAACAACAGTGTTACCCCTTATGTTTTTATTCATGACGACCAATAAAAAACAACAGTGTTACCCCCTTTATGTTTTTATTCATGACGACCAATAAAAAACAACAGTGTTACCCCTTATGTTTTTATTCATGACGACCAATAAAAAACAACAGTGTTACCCCTTATGTTTTTTTTCATGACGACCAATAAAAAAAGGAACAGTGTTACCCCTTATGTTTTTTTTCATGACGACCAATAAAAAAAGGAACAGTGTTACCCCTTATGGTTTTTTTCGTGACTACCAAAGAAAAACGACAGTGTCACCCCTCATGTTTCATTTGATAAAAACGACAGTGTTACACTGTCGTTTTTTATTGGTCGTCATGAAAAAAAACATAAGGGGTAACACTGTCGTTTTTTATTGGTCGTCATGAAAAAAAACGACAGTGTTACCCCTTGTTTTTTTCTTGATGACTGATAAAAAACGACAGTGTTACCCCTTATGTTTTTTTTCATGACGACCAATAAAAAACAACAGTGTTACCCCTTATGTTTTTTTTCATGACGACCAAAGAAAAACGACAGTGTTACCCCTTATGTTTCATTTGATAAAAACGACACTGTTACCCCTCATGTTGAATTTGATAAAAACGACAGTGTTACCCCTTGTGTTTTTTTTCATGACGACCAAAGAAAAACAACAGTGTCACCCCCTATGTTTTATTTGATAAATATCAACAGTGTTTTCCCCTTATATTTATTTCATGACGGCCGATAAAAAACGACAGTTACCCCTCATGTTTTTTCCATGTTGACCAATAAAAAACAACATTGGCACCCCTGTCGACGTTTTCGCAGGGATCGGAACATGAGCTGTTTAGAGTGTTAACCTCCGAACTTAACAATGCACCATCAAGACACCGGTTAAAGACATCACAAAGGTTATACTTGACTTTATAATTCGCATGAAATAGAGAAAAGAAACTTCCAACAGAGGTCATCAACCGGACTTGAACCCTGGTCTCGAGGGGGTTAGGCAGAGTGCACCCCACTGCACCACTGAGGCGATGACAATACACAATCATCAATCATCAATAAAGAGGATATACATGACATTAAAATGTATGTGTGTATTTCTATTATTTCCCTAATGTTTTTTTTTCAAGACGACAAATAATAAACAACAGTGTTACCCCTTATGTTTTTTTTCATGACGACCAAAAAAAACAACAGTGTTACCCCTTATGTTTTTTTTCATGACGACCAATAAAAAACAACATGGTTACCCCTTATGTTTTTTTTCATGACGACCAATAAAAAAAGGAACAGTGTTACCCCTTATGTTTTTTTTCATGACGACCAATAAAAAAAGGAACAGTGTTACCCCTTATGTTTTTTTTCGTGACTACCAAAGAAAAACGACAGTGTCACCCCTCATGTTTCATTTGATAAAAACGACAGTGTTACACTGTCGTTTTTTATTGGCCGTCATGAAAAAAACCATAAGGGGTAACACTGTCGTTTTTATTGGTCGTCATGAAAAAAAACATAAGGGGTAAGACTGCTGTTTTTTATTGGTCGTCATGAAATAAACATAAGGGGTAACACTGTTGATATTTATCAAATAAAACATAGGGGGTAACACTGCTGTTTTTCTTTGGTCGTCATGAAATAAACCACAAGGGGTAACACTGTCGTTTTTTATTGGTCGTCATGAAAAAAAACGACAGTGTTACCCCTTATATTTTATTTGACAAAGACAACAGTGTTACCCCTTATGTTTTCTTTCATGACGACCAATAAAAAACAACAGTTTTACCCCTTATGGTTTTTTTCATGACGACCAAAGAAAAACGACAGTGTTACCCCTTATGTTTCATTTGATAAAAACGACAGTGTTACCCCTTGTGTTTTTTTTCATGACGACCAAAGAAAAACAACAGTGTCACCCCCTATGTTTTATTTGATAAATATCGACAGTGTTTTCCCCTTATATTTATTTCATGACGGCCGATAAAAAACGACAGTGGCACCCCTGTCGAGGTTTTTTTCATGACGACCAAAGAAAAACGACAGTGTTACCCCTTATGTTTCATTTGATAAAAACAACAGCGTTACCCCTCATGTTTCATTTGATAAAAACGACAGTGTTACCCCTTATTTTTTTTTTCAAGACGACAAATAATAAACAACAGTGTTACCCCTTATGTTTTTTTTCATGACGACCAATAAAAAACAACAATGTTACCCCTTATGGTTTTTTTCATGACGACCAATAAAAAAAGGAACAGTGTTACCCCTTATGTTTTTTTTCATGACGACCAATAAAAAAAGGAACAGTGTTACCCCTTATGGTTTTTTTCGTGACTACCAAAGAAAAACGACAGTGTCACCCCTCATGTTTCATTTGATAAAAACGACAGTGTTACACTGTCGTTTTTTATTGGCCGTCATGAAAAAAACCATAAGGGGTAACACTGTCGTTTTTATTGGTCGTCATGAAAAAAAACATAAGGGGTAACACTGTTGATATTTATCAAATAAAACATAGGGGGTAACACTGCTGTTTTTCTTTGGTCGTCATGAAATAAACCACAAGGGGTAACACTGTCGTTTTTTATTGGTCGTCATGAAAAAAAACGACAGTGTTACCCCTTATATTTTATTTGACAAAGACAACAGTGTTACCCCTTATGTTTTCTTTCATGACGACCAATAAAAAACAACAGTTTTACCCCTTATTGTTTTTTTCATGACGACCAATGAAAAACGACAGTGTTACCCCTTATGTTTCATTTGATAAAAACGACAGTGTTACACTGTCGTTTTTTATTGGCCGTCATGAAAAAAAACATAAGGGGTAACACTGTCGTTTTTATTGGTCGTCATGAAAAAAAACATGAGGGGTAAGACTGCTGTCTTTTATTGGTCGTCATGAAATAAACATAAACATAAGACAACAGTGTTACCCCTTATGTTTTTTTTCATGACGACCAATAAAAAACAACAGTGTTACCCCTTATGTTTTCTTTCATGACGACCAATAAAAAACAACAGTGTTACCCCTTGTGTTTTTTTTCATGACGACCAAAGAAAAACAACAGTGTCACCCCTGTCGATGTTTTTGCAGGGATTGGATCATAAGCTGTTTAGAGTGTTAACTTCCGAACTTAACAATGCACCATCAAGACACCGGTTAAAGTCATCACAAAGGTTTTACTTGAATTTATAATTCGCATGAAATAGAGATAAGAAACTTCCAACAGAGGTCATCAACCGGACTTGAACCCCGGTCTCCAGGGGGTTAGGCAGAGTGCACCCCACTGCACCACTGAGGCGATGACAATACACAATAATCAATCATCGTTAAAGAGGATATACATGACATTAAAATGTATGTGTGTATTTCTATTATTTCTCTTATTTTTTTTTTCAAGACGACAAATAATAAACAACAGTGTTACCCCTTATGTTTTTTTTCATGATGACCAAAAAAAACAACAGTGTTACCCCCTATATGTTTTTTTTCATGACGACCAATAAAAAACAACAGTGTTACCCCTTACGTTTTTTTCATGACGACCAATAAAAAACGACAGTGTTACCCCTTATGTTTTATTTGACAAAGACAACAGTGTTACCCCTTATGTTTTTTTTCATGACTACCAATAAAAAACAACAGTGTTACCCCTTATGTTTTCTTTCATGACGACCAATAAAAAACAACAGTGTTACCCCTTATGGTTTTTTTCATGACGACCAAAGAAAAACGACAGTGTTACCCCTTATGTTTCATTTGATAAAAACGACAGTGTTACCCCTCATGTTTCATATGATAAAAACGACAGTGTTACCCCTTGTGTTTTTTTTCATGACGACCAAAGAAAAACAACAGTGTCACCCCTGTCGACGTTTTTGCAGGGATCAGAACATGAGCTGTTTAGAGTGTTAACCTCCGAACTTAACAATGCACCATCAAGACACCGGTTAAAGTCATCACAAAGGTTATACTTGAATTTATAATTCGCATGAAATAGAGATAATAAACTTCCAACAGACGTCAACAACCGGACTTGAACCCCGGTCTCCAGGGGGTTAGGCAGAGTGCACCCCACTGCACCACTGAGGCGATGACAATACACAATAATCAATCATCATTAAAGAGGATATACATGACATTAAAATGTATGTGTGTATTTCTATTATTTCCCTTATTTTTTTTTTCAAGACGACAAATAATAAACAACAGTGTTACCCCTTATGTTTTTTTTCATGACTGACGACCAATAAAAAACAACATGGTTACCCCTTACGTTTTTTTCATGACGACCAATAAAAAACGACAGTGTTACCCCTTAGGTTTTTTTTCATGACGACCAATAAAAAACAACAGTGTTACCCCTTATGTTTTTTTTCATGACGACCAATAAAAAACAACAGTGTTACCCCTTACGTTTTTTTCATGACGACCAATAAAAAACGACAGTGTTACCCCTTATGTTTTATTTGACAAAGACAACAGTGTTACCCCTTATGTTTTTTTTCATGACGACCAATAAAAAACAACAGTGTTACCCCTTATGTTTTCTTTCATGACGACCAATAAAAAACAACAGTGTTACCCCTTAAGGTTTTTTTCATGGCGACCAAAGAAAAACGACAGTGTTACCCCTTATGTTTCATTTGATAAAAACGACAGTGTTACCCCTCATGTTTCATATGATAAAAACGACAGTGTTACCCCTTGTTTTTTTTTTCATGACGACCAAAGAAAAACAATAGTGTCACCCCTGTCGACGTTATTGCAGGGATCGGAACATGAGCTGTTTAGAGTGTTAACCTCCGAACTTAACAATGCACCATCAAAACACCGGTTAAAGTCATCACAAAGGTTATACTTGAATTTATAATTCGCATGAAATAGAGATAAGAAACTTCCAACAGACGTCATCAACCGGACTTGAACCCCGGTCTCCAGGGGGATAGGCAGAGTGCACCCCACTGCACCACTGAGGCGATGACAATACACAATAATCAATCATCATTAAAGAGGATATACATGACATTAAAATGTATGTGTGTATTTCTATTATTTCTCTTATTTTTTTTTTCAAGACGACAAATAATAAACAACAGTGTTACCCCTTATGTTTTTTTTCATGACTGACGACCAATAAAAAACAACATGGTTACCCCTTACGTTTTTTTCATGACGACCAATAAAAAACGACAGTGTTACCCCTTAGGTTTTTTTTCATGACGACCAATAAAAAACAAGTGTTACCCCTTATGTTTTTTTTCATGACGACCAATAAAAAACGACAGTGTTACCCCTTATGTTTTATTTGACAAAGACAACAGTGTTACTCCTTATGTTTTTTTTCATGACGACCAATAAAAAACGACAGTGTTACCCCTTATGTTTTATTTGACAAAGACAACAGTGTTACCCCTTACGTTTTTTTCATGACGACCAATAAAAAACGACAGTGTTACCCCTTATGTTTTATTTGACAAAGACAACAGTGTTACCCCTTATGTTTTTTTTCATGACGACCAATAAAAAACAACAGTGTTACCCCTTATGTTTTCTTTCATGACGACCAATAAAAAACAACAGTGTTACCCCTTATGGTTTTTTTCATGACGACCAAAGAAAAACGACAGTGTTACCCCTCATGTTTCATATGATAAAAACGACAGTGTTACCCCTTGTGTTTTTTTTCATGACGACCAAAGAAAAACAACAGTGTCACCCCTGTCAACGTTTTTGCAGGGATCGGAACATGAGCTGTTTAGAGTGTTAACCTCCGAACTTAACAATGCACCATCAAGACACCGGTTAAAGTCATCACAAAGGTTATACTTGAATTTATAATTCGCATGAAATAGAGATAAGAAACTTCCAACAGACGTCATCAACCGGACTTGAACCCCGGTCTCCAGGGGGATAGGCAGAGTGCACCCCACTGCACCACTGAGGCGATGACAATACACAATAATCAATCATCATTAAAGAGGATATACATGACATTAAAATGTATGTGTGTATTTCTAATATTTCCCTTATTTTTTTTTTCAAGACGACAAATAATAAACAACAGTGTTACCCCTTATGTTTTTTTTCATGACTGACGACCAATAAAAAACAACATGGTTACCCCTTACGTTTTTTTCATGACGACCAATAAAAAACGACAGTGTTACCCCTTAGGTTTTTTTTCATGACGACCAATAAAAAACAACAGTGTTACCCAGGGACGCGGGAAGTGGGGGTGCTTAGGGTGCTGCAGCGGCCCCTGGCTGTAACTGCAAGTGAGAAAGTTTTCTGAACAAATCAATACTTTTTTTTTGTTGTATAACATGATTTTTCATTAAATTATTGACATCCACCCTTTTTATGATATTTGTCATATTATCGGTACTATGCTGATTTTACATATGCATGTTGGTGTTCAACATCTGTTGTAGTGAACATTCTAAAACTGGTGTAAAATGTTGCTGCTATATTAATAGACACGTTGAATGTTATCGTTTTGATTCTGGAATCCCGCACGTAAACTGGTTGGCAAAAAAAGAGCAAAGACGGGCGGTTCACTTGACGGAGAAATCGTCACCTTCCTCATATCAGACAACTCGTAAGTCTGGATGAAAATTAAGGCTTTCTATTATTGTCACTTTCCTTTGTAAACCTTTAGAAATAACCTCCTGAATCCTTGTTATAACGCTGTGTATAATCCCGGACCGCAACAGTTTGTCGGCATGTTGTTAGTGTGTGAAATTCAGCCCAGTATCAGCCGAGTTGACTCTAATTTCCACATTGTTTATTTGCTAACGTTTGTGAATAACAGTGGCTAGTTGGCAGAACTCTTTTTACACACCAGTAGTGTTTATCAGAGCGGATCCCTGAATGTGACGTCACCCCTCATCTCGTCTCTGTAAACAACGGATGTTGCGCAGCATTTATTATGACGTCATTATATAGATTCTCTCTCAGCACCCCCCCCTCGGACTGACTTCCCGCGTCCCTGGCGTAGCATGCGGTCATCTGTTAATGAACATTGTTTCATGTGGATATCTTTATAGTTTAGATCGACTTCAATTGATTCTGCGCTGTTTGGGGCTTCACAATATATATATGTTTATATATATATATATATATATATATATATATATAAACATGGAATAATAAATATTCCATGTTTCATTTGTCGAGTGGTTCATGTATTTTATTTAAATTTTGGTTTTATTTTGGTGTGCTGCATGGAATGCATCTGCTTCTTAGATCACGCTATTAGCTTAGCTTATATTGGTTAGCTTGCATTGCTAGCAAGCTAGTTGTACTAGCTATGGGCTCGTCCCTCTTATACACACCAATAGAGCTACATTATGGGCTGTGCCCGTACACAACATAATTAAACAACTGTTGCTACTGACCAACCAGGGTGAACTCAACCCTGATGCATCTACTGAATCACAAGCCAAACAAAACCCTTTTAAGTGTTTTATTCATGAGGAAACGGCAGAGGAGATTACTGCAGCAGGAAACTCCTCTACACATAGATCTAGATATAAAGATCCATATCTATAAATCTAGATATATGTATATAGATGTGTGTGGGTGATTAGCCAGGGTGTGTGTCAGTGTGCGAGTCAGTCGGGGTCTGTGAGTCAGTCAGGGTGTGTATTTTCTGGATACTGATTGGTCGTATGCAGTCCAGTCGGTTGTGGTGGAGTTGGAAGGAGGGCGTGACCCATCGGCCACAGGAGCATCGCCCCCCTGCCCAGCAGAACGCCCCCAGCTTACTGCTGCACCGCGGGCACTGTAGCTGGAACACATAGACATATCACTATAGAATACACAATATATAATACACATACTATATAACTATCAGTATATACAGCAGAACGCCCCCAGCTTCCTGCTGCATCGCGGGCATTGTAGCTGGAACACATAGACACATACACTAAAGATAGTATAGATAATATACAATGCATAAATCGTGCATACTATGTACACGATATAAGTGTGATAGTGAATATTAGAGTCTAATGGTGAATATTAGTGTGTATAAGTGAGTAATAGTGTGTAGTGGTGAATATTAGTGTGTGATAGTGTGTAGTGGTGAATATTAGTGTTTTAAAGTGAGTGATTGTGTGTAGTGGTGAATATTAGTGTGTATAAGTGTATGAAGTACCGGCCCGTCCAGCTGGCCAATTAGAGCGCTCTCCATCCACTGGACAGGCTCGATGAAGTAGGAGGTGCATGCTGCGTTACCTGGGAAACCATATTAATAATGATTGATCACATACTGAATCATTTATCAGATTATGAGGCCCAGCCTTCGACCGGCTTTGACGGATTGACAGGTCGTTTTACCAGTAGGATCGCTGGATTTCTTGTGCTGAAAGGAAGAAGCTCCGTCCCCAACCTCGTGACTCAGGAGACTGGAACCACGGAACAGAGTCCTCCTGTAGTCCAGGACCAGGGGGATCAGAGACCTGGACTAACAGAGTCCTCCTGTAGACCAGAGACCTGGACTAACAGAGTCCTCCTGTAGTCCAGGACCCGGGGGATCAGAGACCTGGACTAACAGAGGCCTCCTGTAGACCAGAGACCTGGACTAACAGAGTCCTCCTGTAGACCAGAGACCTGGACTAACAGAGGCCTCCTGTAGACCAGAGACCGGGACTAACAGAGTCCTCCTGTAGACCAGGGACCTGGACTAACAGAGTCCTCCTGTAGACCAGAGACCTGGACTAACAGAGTCCTCCTGTAGACCAGAGACCTGGACTAACAGAGGCTTCCTGTAGACCAGGGACCTGGACTAACAGAGTCCTCCTGTAGACCAGAGACCTGGACTAACAGAGGCCTCCTGTAGACCAGAGACCGGGACTAACAGAGTCCTCCTGTAGACCAGGGACCTGGACTAACAGAGTCCTCCTGTAGACCAGAGACCTGGACTAACAGAGTCCTCCTGTAGACCAGAGACCTGGACTAACAGAGTCCTCCTGTAGACCAGAGACCTGGACTAACAGAGTCCTCCTGTAGACCAGAGACCTGGACTAACAGAGGCTTCCTGTAGACCAGGGACCTGGACTAACAGAGGCTTCCTGTAGGTAATACAGGTTGTAATATCAGGAAATATCAGTTGACCTCTGACCTGCACTTTCTGCACCGATAGGAGACCTCGGAGGAGGCGGAGTCAGCGGGATCCACCGCAAAGACCTCGCTTGGGACCTGGGAGAGGTCTACACACACACACACACACATAACGTGTACTAGAATGCTGGTGGGCCACGGCATGGTACACGATGGAATCAAGCATTTATATATAGCTGTGTGAGTGTGAGTGTGTGTGTGTACCTGCCTGCTGCTCAACCAGCAGCCTGAGTCTGAACTCTCTGAACTCGGCTCGGCTCCGGTCGACTCGGCAGCCCAAAGCCTCGTAGAGCTGGAGCTGCTGCTGGAACCCAGTGTTCACCCTGCACACACACACACACACACACACACACACACACACACACACACACACACACACACACACACGGTGAGCTAAGCAGGAGACTGTTACTAACGATTTTTCAGAAGACAAGACATTGGAGTGGAGAGAGGAGAGAAGAGAGAGGAGGAGAGGAGAGAAGAGCCAGGGGCTCTGACCTCCTTTCCCTCCAGGAGGAGGGATCAGAGCTCACGTGACCTCCAGTGGGAGGGGTCAGAGGTCGTGACCTACTGGACGTCGGGGTTTCTGCGCTGCAGGCGGTCGTAGGCCTCAGAGAAGCTCAGCCTGTGGCTCCTCATCAGGTAGGCCGTTACCATGGCAGCACTACGGCTCCGCCCCGCATGGCTACACACACAAACACACACACATTTCACTACTGTTAACAAACTGAGTGTGATTCTTGACTAACCACTCTACACACACTCTATTGATCCAAAGGTTCTTCAGTATGCAGGCTCAGGGTTGATGATTGGACTTAAACCTTTGACCTACCAGTGCACAAGAGCAGCCCCGCCCCCCTCCACAGCTTCCTGTAGGAACAGGAAGCTGTCATCCATATGACTCAGGAGGTCAGAGGTCGGCTGGTCCAGGACGCTGATCCTCTTGTGTCTGAGCCCCGCCCCCTGGGGGAGGGGAGGGTCCTCGGAGTCCACCGACAGCACGTGACTGACCGCTGCCTCGGCCAAAGCCTGGGCGTCGCTCAGGTCGGCTGCAGAGCCGATGAAGAGGCCGGGCTCGACCAATATCATGATGGGGCGGGACTAGCTGGGACAGGAAGTCTGAGTGTCATGGTGTGTTCCAGATGCCTCGTACACCGACCGCACGAGTCACAAAGTGGGAAATCTCAGATTTCTTGCGTCATATCACGGAGGAACTCCCCCTTTTGGTCAGCCCCACTCGGGATTCTGATAGTCCACCGAGTTCAGTGAGGCGGAGCGCACGACTCGACAAAGATGGCTGCGCCCGTAAAGAGATAATTTTTTGTCGTTTGTCATTTAAATGTAGATTTTAAATGCTCCCTCTTACACACATGATTACATTGCTGCTTTAATCCGGTCATCAATTAATGCATTGCAGTCTTGCTGTGTGTAATACAATGTGAAGTTCTGTTTGTTTTCGAGCTGGTTTGCTAAAGAGGCTAATGTAGCTATAACAATGACGGGGTCAGCCCGATGGTCCCACATTTCTACATCTTCAAAATTTGTTTTGTGTTCCTTATATTTCCCTTCAATTTATGCCCTATCCTCCCACAATCTTTTTTGGAAGCACTTTAGTTTATAGTAAATTAATGAGATATTTTTTTCCACAATATTTGGTGAAAAGCATAGCAGACAGGGTTAGGGATAACCCTATCTTAAGTCTGACAAGATGTTGTTGCTCAAGTGAGGCAGGATCCAACGGTGCCAGTGAAATGTGGAAACATGGGGCTGTGGGAACTTAAGGCCAAATTTTGGAAAAATTAAAAAAACTTAGAAATGTGGGAACATTTGACTAGCCAATGACTAACGGGAACGTTCTAATTGTTACAAACCAGGAAATCACAAGAGCTTGTGCGGTTGGTGTACGAGGCATTTCGAACACACCATTATCTAGTATTAATGAGAACAAGTAGTACTGGACCAAGTACTACTGAGTACTAGTATTAGTACTACTGAATACTAGTATTAGTACTAGTCCTCATATTAGTACTAGACCTAGTGCTACTAGACAGACCATAATATTACACACCTTTTTGTCGCCTGATCACATCAATAATCCTGATGCGAATCCCGATCACTCATGTGGTCGCTTCATAAAACTGTTGTGTGGGCTTCGTTAAATCATCCGATTAGAAACATCCAACTCGATTTCCGTTCCTGGTAAAATAAACCAATACCATGCAAGGAAAAGCATTAAGAAATACGAGTCTATAATGTTTTGTACAAAATAATGTATTTTATTTGAGTCAGATCTGAAATAAACATCGAGATTTGTTGAGGTAATGTGCCCTAAAATAACTTGGCTACGACCCCTAACCCCTCCGGAGACCGTTTGTATCAAAGCTTCATAAAGGTCGACCCTGAACCAGGCTGCCTCTACGAATAGTCAAATCTCCTAACCTTTGTGTAAAACGTAATCGGGTCAAGAAGAGATGACAAGGTGCTTCCTTTTGAACATAGGAAAAGACAGCGCTGTTAAAAATGACTCCACTTTTCCTAACCAACGTCATTGCGAGACGGGGAGTATTGCTGACCTCTAGCGTCTCTACGGTGGAACTAGTTTTTCGAAGTTGTTCTACAAGGGCTCTTTTGATCCATGCGTTCTAGTATTGATTTAAATCAGGTTGTCGCCAACAGTGAGAATCACTAAGGTCGGACATGGCCAACGAAAATATTCTAGGCCAATTCACATGTGAAAAAAAAAGAGGCTCAACTTACGTTGATGTTGAAATTAACTGCCCCCAGTAGTCTCTTAAATGTGAAGTCGGCAATTTATTTTCTTACGGTGTATATTGTGTGCTTGATAACCAACAATAAATAATTTAATTTCGATTCAAATAATGTTTCTGGAATTGGCATCCATTATTATCAATTGTATTTTCTTCTCTTCTATTCTTCTACTTAACCACATCTCTCATGCGTCTTCGCGTAGTCGGTAAACTTCGTCGGTGGCATGTTACTTTAAATATAGCCGGAGTTGCTCAGGAGTAACCTATGCTAAAGGAGGGTTAAATGAGCGGGTCATGAGGAGTTCATGATGAGCGGGTCGCGGTGAGGCCTCATGCTTCAGGCTGCCTTGCACTAGGGTCAATGGCCCCTCAACTATCGCCCTTAGTTTCACATCACTGCCCAATGCCTCTCCACGCCCCCTGACCTCTGACCCCCGACCTCGGCTTGACCCCCCTCTGACCTTTGCCTGACCCCCGCTTAACTTCTGTAGCATCTTTCTGTAGCGCTAAATGTGTACTGTAGCACCTCTAACTGTAGTGCTAAATGTGTACTGAAGAACCTTACTGAAGTACTAAATGTGTACTGTAGCACCTTACTGTAGTACTAAAAGTGTACTGTAGCACCTCTTACTGTAGCACTAAATGTGTACTGTAGCACCTCTTACTGTAGCATTGACATAATGTAGGCTGCGCTTTGCTCATTGTTAACTTTATTAGCAAAAAAGGATCAGCAATACGACATAATATAACTAAAGTGGCTAAAACAAGCGTAGCACATAGCTCCATCACTACCACTATGTTGATACTAACAGACCTACGGCTATAAACACAGGAAACAATAACATGGTTATGAAGAACATCCCAGCATCCTGATTGGCTGACTGGATAGATGACATCACTGAGGGACACCTCCTCTACCGGCACGGGAGAAAGTGACACCTAGAGAGAGAGAGGGCGAGACACAGTGAGAGAGGGCGAGACACAGTGAGAGCGAGCAAGGGAGACACAGACAGAGTCCGATTAAAAGCTCTGTCCTAATGAAGCCTGAGGGAGTCAGACGAGGTCTAGAGGCCCCAGACCTCAGGAGGTCTAGAGGCCCCAGACACCAGGAGGTCTAGAGGCCCCAGACACCAGGAGGTCTAGAGGCCCCAGACACCAGGAGGTCTAGAGGCCCCAGACACCAGGAGGTCTAGAGGCCCCAGACACCAGGAGGTCTAGAGGGCCCTGACACCAGGAGGTCTAGAGGCCCCAGACACCAGGAGGTCTAGAGGCCCCAGACACCAGGAGGTCTAGAGGCCCCAGACACCAGGAGGTCTAGAGGCCCCAGACACCAGGAGGTCTAGAGGCCCCAGACACCAGGAGGTCTAGAAGGTTCTTACCCCTGCGGATGAGCGTGGTACGCCCGTCCCCCCTGCCTCTGAAGGCTGGTCCTCTGGAGGCCAGACTGCTGCTCTGGGCGTGGCCCACTAGAGGCCGGCGGGGAGCACTGCTGCTGTCTGTGGAGGAGACCGGTTAGTCCTCTATCACCTCTATAGTCTGTCCTCTATCACCTCTATAGTCTGTCCTCTATCACCTCTATAGTCTGTCCTCTATCACCTCTATAGTCTGTCCTCCATCACCTCTATAGTCTGTCCTCCATCACCTCTATAGTCTGTCCTCCATCACCTCTATAGTCTGTCCTCCATCACCTCTATAGTCTGTCCTCCATCACCTCTATAGTCTGTCCTCTATCACCTCTATAGTCTGTCCTCTATCACCTCTATAGTCTGTCCTCTATCACCTCTATAGTCTGTCCTCTATCACCTCTATAGTCTGTCCTCTATCACCTCTATAGTCTGTCCTCTATCACCTCTATAGTCTGTCCTCTATCACCTCTATAGTCTGTCCTCTATCACCTCTATAGTCTGTCCTCTATCACCTCTATAGTCTGTCCTCTATCACCTCTATAGTCTGTCCTCTATCACCTCTATAGTCTGTCCTCTATCACCTCTATAGTCTGTCCTCTATCACCTCTATAGTCTGTCCTCTATCACCTCTATAGTCTGGCCTCTATCACCTCTATAGTATGTCCTCTATCACCTCTATAGTCTGTCCTCTATCACCTCTATAGTCTGTCCTCTATCACCTCTATAGTCTGTCCTCTATCACCTCTATAGTCTGTCCTCTATCACCTCTATAGTCTGTCCTCCATCACCTCTATAGTCTGTCCTCCATCACCTCTATAGTCTGTCCTCCATCACCTCTATAGTCTGTCCTCTATCACCTCTATAGTCTGTCCTCTATCACCTCTATAGTCTGTCCTCTATCACCTCTATAGTCTGTCCTCTATCACCTCTATAGTCTGTCCTCTATCACAGTCCGTCTATCACCTCTATAGTCCGTCCTCTATCAGTCTGTCCTCTATCACAGTCCGTCCTCTATCACAGTCCGTCCTCTATCACAGTCTGTCTATCACCTCTATATAGTATTCCTCTACAGTAATATTAAGGCGTAGTCACCGGGGTCCTGGCTGGTGGAGGGCAGCACTGCATCCTCACTCTGCTGCCCGGAGGCCTCTGGGTCTGGGTGGCTCTCTGAGGACCCCTGGAGGCTGGGAGGACACACTGCTGTCAGGACCACAACACAACACAGGCTGGACCATAACACAACACAGGCTGGACCACAACACAACACAGGCTGGACCACAACACAACACAGGCTGGACCACAACACAGACGGTAGTGGTACTAGTACTAGTACTAGATGGCAGTAGGGTGACCCTCTCACCCCTCCCCCTCCTGCTCCATGAAGACCTCGTCGTCGCCGGCCCCCATCCCACCGGAGTTGGTAACCATGGGAACCGACTGGGAGGCCATGTTGTCACTGCTGTCCAGAGGCAAAGACTCAGAGAACACCGTCACTAGAAAGAGAGGAGAGAGGAGAGAGAGACATAGTGAATAAACAGAGCGAGAGAGAGCCATAGTCAATACACAGAGCGAGAGAGAGAGAGCGAGAGCCATACTGAAGACGGAGAGAGAATAGACACAGACAGGTGAGCAGACAGACAGGTACCTGGAGCAGCGATCTGCAGCGGGGTCGTGGGGACGCTCCTCCCCCCGCCCTCCTCCTCATGAGCCGCCAGGAACAGAGGAGACTCATACATCCCCAGACCTACACACAGACACACACATCACAACACAACATACATTATAACACACATAGCAGACGTAGTGTAGTGTTGTGTTACCTCCGTGTGAGGCCAGCTGCCCCAGGTCCGAGTGTGTAGTGTGTTGTGTAGTGTCGTGTTGTGTAGTGTTGTGTAGTGTTGTGTTACCTCCGTGTGAGACCAGCTTCCCCAGGTCCGAGTGTGTAGTGTGTTGAGTAGTGTTGGGTTGTGTTACCTCCGTGTGAGGCCAGCTGCCCCAGGTCCGAGTGTGTAGTGTGTTGAGTAGTGTTGGGTTGCGTTACCTCCGTGTGAGGCTAGCTGCCCCAGGTCCGAGTGTGTAGTGTGTTGTGTAGTGTGTAGCGTAGTGTTGTGTAGTGTAGTGTCGGGTTGTGTTACCTCCGTGTGAGGCCAGCTGCCCCAGGTCCGAGTGTGTAGTGTGTTGTGTAGCGTAGTGTTGTGTAGTGTAGTGTCGGGTTGTGTTACCTCCGTGCGAGGCCAGCTGCCCCAGGTCCGAGTGCCCTGAGCTCTGGGGTAGCAGGTCCTCCGGGGGCCCGAACCTGAACCGCGTGGACAGAGCCGCCACCTGTGGGGAGCTGCACAAGATGGACGCCGTTACACACTCATCCAAGATGGCCGAGAACCAGCAGGGATCAACACGGCTCCACTGTACAGCTCAGCCATGTAGCTGATAGCTGCTAATGCTGCTTAGCTCCTTGTTTCTCCTCATCCCTTCACTAGGACATAGATCAGCGGATAGCCGGACAATGTGGCGGCTGGCGGCTGGCGGCGTGCTCGTGGTGAGCATCGGGGCTAGCTCCTTACTGGATAGCCTCAGCGAAGCCGTCGGTGCGGTGGGGGACCACCAGCGTCGGGGTGCTGGGGACCATCCGGTCATCGTCGTCAAAGAAATGCTGCTGCAGGACACAGGAGGAGGACCGGTTAGTACAGGTTAGTGGAGGTCAGTGAGGACAGTAAAGCCTACTGGAGTTAGTTCATAGTCATAAAGGTGACCTCACCATGCTGCCGATGCCAGGGGTCAGCTGGGGCCCTCGGCCAACCGAAGGCCTCCGCAGCTGGGAGGACTGTCTCTGATTGGTCACAAACAGGGAGACTTCTTATTGGCTAAAGATGAACAAATCTGGTGTGTGTGTGTGTGTGTGTGTGTGTGTGTGTGTGTGTGTGTGTGTGTGTGTGTGTGTGTGTGTGTGTGTGTGTGTGTGTGTGTGTGTGTGTGTGTACCTGTGTGTGTGGGGGTCCCAGTTCGGGGGCGGGCGGTTGTATGTAGAGGCGGGGGGGGAGGGGGTGGGGGGGGCGTCGTGGCTGGGGGAGGCGAGGGGTGAGGGAGGAGGTGGGAGGAGCTGGGGAGGAGGTTGTGGAGGAGGGCTGGGGGTAAGGCATCTCTCTGGGGGGGAGGGGCTCCACCGCACTGCTGCTGCCCTCTCCTGGAAGAGAGGAACACACACACTACACATTATACACACTACACATTATACACACACTACACATTATACACACACTACACATTATACACACACTACACATTATACACACACTACACATTATACACACACTACACATTATACACACACTACACATTATACACACACTACGCATTATACACACACTACGTGACACACACACACACACACTACGCATTATACACACACACACACACACACACACACACACACATTATACACACACACACACTACACATACACAACGCATTATACACACACACACACACTACACATTATACACACACTACGTGACACACACACACACACACACTACGCATTATACACACACACACACTACGCATTATACACACACACACACACACACTACACATTATACACACACACACACTACACATACACAACGCATTATACACACACACACACACACACTACACATTATACACACACACACAACGCATTATACACACACACCCTACACATTATAAACAGACAAACTACACACACACACCCACACACACACACTACACCCGTACCGCTGTGGGAGGACGGCCGGCTGGAGCAGTCTGAGGAGGCAGCACCAAGGTTCTCCTCCTCCTTGACGGGTTGTGAGTCCTCAGAACTCATGGCTCCCTCCTCCTCCTCCTCCTCTGCTCCTCCACTCCCCTCGTTACTCCCCTCTGCCCCCATCCCTCCGTCCCCAGTGTCTTCATCCTCTTCCTCCTTATACTGGGACACCAACAAACTTTATTCATACAGCGCTGGTCCAGCAAAAGAACTAACGAGCTGACTAACGACTACGCACACAGTATGCTCTACAATACAAGACTAAGGGCGTATTCACACCAGGAAAGTCCTTTAATTCGCTCTCCTTGGTCCAATGTTTCTTGTTCGGTTTGGTGCGGTTCCTTTTCACATTGCAGTTTTTTTAAATGCATCAGCATTTTTATGTGTTTTTTCTTTTCTTTCTTTGGTTTGGTTCGAACCGAAAAAAGGCAGGTGTGAATACGCCCTAAATGAATAATTTGATTACTGTAATTCTGTGGTGAAGTTAGCTCTGATGGTCGTGTCGTGTTGGGGGGGGGGGGGGGGGAAGTATTAAACAAGACAACCATTCACATGACCGCAGAAAACGTAAGAAAAATATGTTTTCAGACCTCGTCATCCTCCTCCTCCTCTTCCTCCTTCTCCTCCTCCTCTTCCTCTTCCTCCTCCTCAGACTCCTTGCTCTCGCGGCTCTCACTGTCAGTGTCAATCACGATGACATCACGGCCCTGAGGAGCGGCCTGGGGGATCACCTGGTCTGAGGGGACCGACTGGGACACGCCCACATCCTCAGACTCCTCCCCCTCCGTCCCCAACACAGGAAACCCAACTTCTGGGATCTCCTACACACACACACACACACACACACACACACACACACACACACACACACACACACACACACACACACACACACACACACACACACACACACACACACACACACACACACACACACACACACACATCATGACATTTATTAGTGATAAAACATTTGTTAATGTCATGTTCCCAGTCTGGTGATCCACCAAGTCTGTACCACATGGAGCCTTAGGAGGTAGGGAGTAGGGAGCGGTAGGAGGTAGGGAGTGGTAGGAGGTAGGGAGCGGTAGGAGGTAGGGAGTAGGGAGCGGTAGGGAGTAGGGAGCGGTAGGAGGTAGGGAGCGGTAGGAGGTAGGGAGTAGGGAACGGTAGGGAGTAGGGAGTGGTAGGGAGTAGGGAACGGTAGGAGGTAGGAGGTAGGGAGTAGGGAACGGTAGGGAGTAGGGAGTGGTAGGGAGTAGGGAACGGTAGGAGGTAGGAGGTAGGGAGTAGGGAGCGGTAGGGAGTAGGGAACGGTAGGAGGTAGGAGGTAGGGAGTAGGGAGCGGTTGGAGGGTCTGACCTGGCTGTCGTCCACTGAGTCCGGTCGGTCCATCTCATCCTCTCCTTCCATCCCTCCATCTCCTTCCTCCTGGAACCAACACACGTGTTACTGTGTGTGCACCTGTAGAATCTGCACGCACCTGTAGATTGTGTACGTGTGTGTGTAGCTGTAGAATGTCTATCTCTGTGTACAGAGACAGAGAGAGAACCAGTAGTGTGTGTTTGTACCAGTAGTGTGTGAATGTGTACCAGTAGTGTGTGTGTGTACCAGTAGTGTGACTGTTTGTCTGAGCCGTAGTTTCTTGCTTGAGGGGGGGCTGTGGGATGTCTCGGGCTCCTCCTCTTCCTCCTCTCTGACACGCTTCGGCCCCGCTACACACACACACACACACACACACACACACACACACACACACACACACACACACACACACACACACACACACACACACACACACACACACACACACACACACACACACACACACACACACACACACATACATAACGGTTCATCACTGCATCTCCAACAATACTACCATGGAAACCACCCATATTACCCTAGCAACCACCCATACTACCCTGGCAACCACCCATACTACCCTGGCAATCTAGACACCACCACCACCCATACTAGCCAAGCAACCCCCCATACAACCCTAGCAACAACCCATACTATCCTGGCAACCACCCATACTACACTGTCAACCATCCATACTATCCTAGCAATGTTCCCGTGGAAACGTAATGCTAATCCCCCTGGTTAAAAATTAGCATGTCAGCGGCCACACATGTTGGTTAGTTATTCTCTATGTTTTACCTCCTCCAATCACCGGAGAGGATGTGGAAGGTCGCTCCTGATCCATGCTGGATGCTACTTCCTGATTGGACGCCTGCTGCTGGGTGGGCTGGACGAAAGCAGTGGCCTGGGAGCTGGATGGCTGGCTGAGGGAGGTGGGCGTGTTCCCCAAGCCGGAGCTGGTGGAGTGGACGGAGCCACTGGTGCTGATCACCACTGAGGACACACAACCATGATATACACACACACACACACACACACACACACACACACATTATATACAAACACACATTCAAATATATTCACACTGAGGACACACACAACCATTATAGACGCACTATTTTGCATTTGCAACCCTCCCAACTTCCTGTATACTTTCTTTACTTCCCGTTTACCCTACTTACTTCCTGTTTACTCTCCAGTTGACCATCCTTACTTCTAATTGACCCTTCCAACTTCCTGTCTACCCTCCCAACTTCCTGTCTACCCTCCCAACATCCTGTCTACCCTCCCAACATCCTGTCTACCCTCTCAACATCCTGTCTACCCTCTCAACATCCTGTTTACCCTCCCAACATCCTGTCTACCCTCCCAACATCCTGTCTACCCTCCCAACATCCTGTCTACCCTCCCAACATCCTGTCTACCCTCCCAACTTCCTGTCGACCCTCCCATCTTCCTGTTTACCCTCCCAATTTCCTGTTTACCCTCCCAACTTCCTGGTTACCTTCCTGGCTGTCCGTCTGGGTGGTCGGCATGACGGTGGCAGTGGGTGTGGGCATGGAGACGGTTGCCGGGGTAACCATGGGGCGGATGCTGGCCCGGGGAGTGGACTTGTTGCCGGAAGCGGGGTTGGGCTTGTTGCTAGGAGACGTGGTGCTGGGGGTGGGTCTGATGTTGGCGGTGGGCGGGTCTGACGTACTGGAGCTGACCGCAGAAAGACGGAGGTCAGAGTCTGGTATACACCCCCAGTACTACCGCAATACTACCATCATGCTACCATCATACTAGCATAATACTAGCCCAATACTAACATCTTACTAGCACAATACTAGCCCAATGCAACCGTAATACTAGCAAAATACTACAATAATGTTACCATCATACCAGCCCAATACCTGCCCAATACTACCATCATACCAGCCCAATACTAGCCCATTAGCATCATACTACCCTAATCCTTACCTTCCCCGGTCCTGGGCGGGGCTCTTCAGGTGTCTCTGGTCACCTGACCGGGCGTGGTCCGACACCTGGAAACAGGAATCAGTCATTACCACTGGCACTCAATTAACGGGTATTGGGTTAGGGTGGCTATGGGGTTAGGGTGTTGGTTAGGGTATTGGGTTAGGGTGGTTAGGGTATTGGGTTAGGGTGGTTAGGGTATTGGGTTAGGGTGGTTAGGGTATTGGGTTAGGGTGGTTAGGGTATTGGGTTAGGGTGGTTAGGGTATTGGGTTAGGGTATTGGGTTAGGGCGGTTAGGGTATTGGGTTAGGGTATTGGGTTAGGGTGGTTAGGGTATTGGGTTAGGGTGGTTAGGGTATTGGGTTAGGGCGGTTAGGGTATTGGGTTAGGGTATTGGGTTAGGGTATTGGGTTAGGGTATTGGGTTAGGGTATTGGGTTAGGGTGGTTAGGGTATTGGGTTAGGGTGGTTAGGGTATTGGGTTAGGGCGGTTAGGGTATTGGGTTAGGGTATTGGGTTAGGGCGGTTAGGGTATTGTGTTAGGGTATCGGGTTAGGGTGGTTGACTCCCAGCTCATGGGTTCAGTGCTAGAGATTTTGTGGCCCCGAAAAGAAAGATGAGGCCTCTCATGGTCGGGCCCCCAACAGGATGCTGGTGTGTGAGGGCGGGCCCCCAACAGGATGCTGGTGTGTGAGGGCGGGGCCCCCAACAGGATGCTGGTGTGTGAGGGTGGGGCCCTAACAGGATGCTGGTGTGTGAGGGTGGGGCCCTAACAGGATGATGGTGTGTGAGGGCGGGGCCCTAACAGGATGATGGTGTGTGAGGGCGGGGCCCTAACAGGATGCTGGTGTGTGAGGGCGGGGCCCCCAACAGGATGCTGGTGTGTGAGGGTGGGGCCCCTAACAGGATGCTGGTGTGTGAGGGTGGGGCCCTAACAGGATGCTGGTGTGTGAGGGCGGGGCCCTAACAGGATGCTGGTGTGTGAGGGCGGGGCCCTAACAGGATGATGGTGTGTGAGGGCGGGGCCCTAACAGGATGCTGGTGTGTGAGGGCGGGGCCCTACCTTGCTGGAGCTCTGGTCGGGGGCCTCCTCGCGGCTGTCGGGCCCCGGGGGGCCCCTCCGCTCGCGGTCCAGGCGCAGCAGCCGGCCCTCGTACTGAGACTTCAGGGCGCCCATCCGGACCTCCTGCTCCTCACGACTCTGCCTCAGCTCCTCCACCTGCTGGGACAGCTGCTGCTTGGCAGCTGGGGACACCAGGGTTAGACCGGGACCTGGTCTACAGAGGACCTGGTCTACAGAGGACCTGGACCTGGTCTACACTAGAGGACCTGGTCTACACTAGAGGACCTGGTCTACACTAGAGGACCTGGTCTACACTAGAGGACCTGGTCTACACTAGAGGACCTGGTCTACACTAGAGGACCTGGTCCTGGACTACACTATATGTGTGCAGTATACAGGTCGTAGTACTCACTGTTGAGCTGGTGGATCTTGGTCTTGGCTCCCAGGAAAGACTTCTTAATCTTCTCCTCCTTTTCGGTCATCTGCTGCCTGAGCTGCTCCTCCCGCCTGCTGCTCTCCGACAGCTGGAAACAAACGCACCCCTCATTAACATCCAGGGCTGGGCGATTAATCGAATTTGTATCGCTGGATACATTTCTGCACATTAATTTGATTTGAACATTTGCTTTTTGACAATTTTGTGTATTGTTTTAAGGTGAAATTTCAAAGATCTCATTTACAAAGTATTTTTGGGAGACGTGCTGAATAAATACAGAATGTTTTCAAACTCAAAAATATTCGTGATTTCAATCTTGACCAAAATAATCGTGATTATGATTTTTTCCAAAATCGAGAAGCCCTAACCCCATCATTAACATCACATGTATCAACCACATCATTAACATCGCATGTATTAAACCGGTCATCAACAAAAAAATCACATTTATTAACCCCGTCATCAACAACACATCACATTTATTAACCCTGTCATTAACACCACATCACATTTCTTCCTAATGAAGACCAGGTGCAGAATCTGTAATTCAATGCAGTTATGAAAAGTTCCCATGTAAAGTACCTCTTGTCTCAGCTTAGCTAGCTCTTCCTGCAGGGCCTTGTTAGCATCGCTGGCCGCCGTAGAATCGCTAGCTGGAGAACTCTGACTGGCTGTGCTACCGTCGGTAGCCTGGTTAGCCGCAGCTAGCTGATCCTGTAGCTGCTGTTTCTCTGCCTCCTGCTCACTCACCCTCTGATTGACAGGACAGAGGGTCAAATGTAAAATGTAACCAACTGAAGGGTCAAAGGTTAAATATGACAGACCGGAGGGTCAAAGGTTAAAGAAGAGAGGATGAGTGGAGAAAATACTGAGACAGGAAAGAGGAGCAGAGAGCAGAAAGGAGGGGACTAGGGGAGAGGAGAGACGAGCAGAGAGGAGGGGACTAGGGGAGAGGAGAGAGGAGAGGATTAGAGGAGAGGAGGGCAGAGCAGACAAGAGGGGAAAAGGAGGGAACTAGGAGGGAGGAGGGGAGGAGGACAGTGGACAGGAGGGGAGAGGAGGGGACTTGGACAGGGGAGAGGAGAGGACATACCTTTTGGAGGCCATCCAGCCGGCTCTGGAGGTCAGACACCTGGTAGGTAGACAACATTATCATGATTCTCATTATCAAACTAAAGAAAACTAGTACAGGTAGACATTATCATGATCCTCCTTATCATACTGAAGAACACTAGGACAGGTAGACATTATCCTAAAAATCTGTACACTTCAATAAAAGATAATGGCGAGGGGAAAAGGAGGAGGGTACCTTTCTCTCTGATTGGCTGACAATGGACTTGAGGGTGTTGAGTTCCTGGTTGTGACTCTGCTGGGTGGTCACCTGGGTCTGTTGGAGGTCTTTCTGATTGGCCAGGGTCTGCTGTAGCTCTCTCTGACGAGCTTGGGCCTGGGCCTGGGCCGACTTAAGCTGGGTCAGGAGCTAAACAACCAATCACAGCACGGTCAGGAGCTAAACAACCGATCACAGCACGGTCAGGAGCTAAACAACCAATCACAGCACGGTCAGGAGCTAAACGACCAATCCCAGCTGGTCAAGAAGCTAGTTTTAGCACTTTATGAATATAAACAGTGATGCTCGCCGGCCCTTAATAATCTGTTATTATGTGCACAGTGATTGTTGTCTACAGGTGAGGAGTAACTAACAGACCGCCACCGCTTCTACCATCAAACTAGGGCTGGTCGATTTGGCCTAAAAATAAAATCTCGATTTTTTCTAACTAATGGACAATTTACGATTTAAACCTCGATTTTTTTTAATGTTTTTCTCTAAACAAATTACTAAGACCAAGGCAAATTTTAAATACATATTTTCTTTAACGCAATAAAAATAAATGGGATTACCAAGTAATCTAGGTCTATGTGAACCAATCAGTTGTTCGAGGATAAAAAATAAAATTAGCACCACTTGGCTGTCATTATTGTGCAAAGATTTTTTCATATCAAACTGAAAAAAAAAGATCTTGTAGGCCATCCCTGAAAAACTTGTAAAATGCGATCGACTTTCTACAAACCTTACACGGAACAGTTTGTTCTATGTCTGACTGCTTGTACCCGAACCACTTCCATACAACTGAAGTAGCACCCTTTTTATGAATGAGTTCTTCATCTGTGTTCGTGGACATTTTTATGGTAGGGGAGATCCGGGTCGATTGAAACACGGGACGATTGAAACAGAGCGATTTCCTCGAAAACCACGGAAGGTCAGATTTCGTCATTATGTTCAGCACGCAAAACTGACCAACCCCGCGAAATTTCATGTAATGACGTCCCACCGTTCAAATGTTATCCCCCAAACCAGTTTGAGGAAAAATAAAATAAAAATAAAAATCACGATTTTTCGGTTCAGCCATTTCACAAACCGTTGCAAAGTAAAAATGCAAATTAATTGTTTAAACCGAAAAAATCGCCCAGCCCTACATCAAACATCACAATATGACGACAATGTGTGCGTCCGATCATGTCAGCTTGTAAGTTGACAAACGATGCAGGCGACTAGCAGCCCTCTATACTCTATTATGGACCAAGTTAAGACATTACAGACCATGACACCAAACAGTGGCAGCTCTGTGTGGAGACGGAGAGCTCAGTCCTGTCTGAAATGCACAGTGTTCACATCACATGAAAGAGACTGTAAAGGTCTCAAGGTCCCCCTGGTAGAGGCACCATGTGTACCTGGTAGAGGAACCATGTGTACCTGGTACCCCCTGGTAGAGGCACCATGTGTACCTGGTAGAGGAACCATGTGTACCTGGTACCCCCTGGTAGAGGCACCATGTGTACCTGGTAGAGGCACCATGTGTACCTGGTAGAGGCAACATGTGTACCTGCTACCCCCTGGTAGAGGCACCATGTGTACCTGGTGGACCCCTGGTAGATTAATGCACCATGTGTACCTGGTAGAGGCACCATGTGTACCTGGTAGAGGCACCATGTGTACCTGGTAGAGGCACCATGTGTACCTGGTAGAGGCACCATGTGTACCTGGTAGAGGCACCATGTGTACCTGGTAGATCAATGCACCATGTGTACCTGGTAGAGGCACCATGTGTACCTGGTAGATCAATGCACCATGTGTACCTGCTGGATCTCTGTTAGATTCATGCACCATGTGTACCTGCTGGCTGTGGGTCTTGGCTTGATGAAGGTCTTTCTGAGACTGGCTGGCCTGGTTCTGGTTCTGAGCCAGTTGGCTCTGAGCCTGGGACAGCTGGGACTGGACCTGACAACACATCAACCCAGCAGGGATCCTCAGACTGGTGGACCAATCACCATCCATCACATGGTCCTCGGTTAGCCCTAGCTATATATTTTTGTGGTGCTAGCTAAACTGTGTTAGCGGTTGAGGACTCTAGCTACCTGTGTTAGCAGTAGAGGACACTAGCTGTGTTAGCGGTAGAGGACTCTAGCTACCTGTGTTAGCTGTAGAGGACTCTAGCTACCTGTGTTAGCTGTAGAGGACACTAGCTATCTGTGTTAGCGGTAGAGGACTCTAGCTACCTGTGTAAGCTGCCCCTGGTTCTGAGACACCTGGGTTTGGACCTCCTGCAGCTGCTCTTTCGACTTCTGGTTCTCCTTCCGCGCCTCCTCCACTTCCTGCTGCAGCTTCTGGAGCTGGTGGCAAAGAGGAGATATGTTAGAATGAAAGGAATGAAAACCCGAAGTAGACTACATGACCCCAGTTGCAGTGGTCCAGTGGGACCACAACAACGTGACCCCAGTTGCAGTGGTCCAGTGGGACCACAACAACGTGACCCCAGTTGCAGTGGTCCAGTGGGACCACAGTGTGACCAGGTTTCATCTCCATCAAGCTGTGGTTCATGTTACCTCCTCCTGTTTCTTCTGCGCCTCCTCTTTGTGGGAGTTTAGCTCCTCCCTGGTCTTATTCAGCTCCTCCCTGGCCTGATTCAGCTCCTGGCTCACTTCCTGTCCGGACCCTGCATCCCTTCCTGGTTTAGCTGCAGCCTCCTCGACCAGCTACAGCAAGAATAAACAGGGTGGAGCACTGTTATACACAGGGTGGAGTGCTGTTATACACAGGGCGGAGCGCTGTTAGGGTGGAGGACTGTTATACACAGGGTGGAGATGTTAGATGCTGATCAGAGCAGATGTTGGAGGAGAAGTAGATGTTGGAGGAGCTACAGACCTTGTCGTGCTGCACCTTCAGCTCCTCGTACTGGATCTTGTAGCGGCGGCCGATCTTCTTGACCTGAGTGATGATCTTGCTCTTCTCCAGGATATCGTTGTTCTTGCTCTCCGTGTCCTTCTTCAGGCTGTCCCTCTCCGAGCTCAGCCGGGCCACCGTGTCCTTGAGCCCCAGCAGCTGGGCCTGGGCCGAGTTACTGCTGGCGTTGGCCCTGCACCCCAGATCAGGTTAACAACAACCCCACACTGACCTCAGTGTGTGGTTGTAAACCGCTCCCTAATTCACACCGGCTAGACGTTGTGTATATTATGTGGTTTTGTGGTTGCGTGTATGTGGCGTCTGCCGTCTATACACCAGCTAAAGGTTGTGTACTTTGTGTGGTTGTGTGAATGTGGTGTCTGTACACCAGCAAAAGGTTGTGTACTTTGTGTGGTTGTGTGTATGTGGTGTCTGTACACCAGCTAAAGGTTGTGTACTTTGTGTGGTTGTGTGTATGTGGCGACCCAACCCCAGCTGGACGTTCTGTTCATTGGGCTGTACCTGGCCAGTTCCGTCTTCAGCTTGGCAGATTCCTCTGCCATGTGCGTGATGCGCTTCTGCTGAGCTTCTCTCTCATTGGCCAGTTTCTGTTTCTCCTCAACATCGCTGTCCTTCTGTTGGCTCACCAGTTGCTGTGGAAACCAAACCAAAACGCATCACACATCCGGAGCTCCCGAGTAGTGATGATGAACAATCCCGTCTCCATGGTCACCCTGAACCTTCCCGTCGCCATGGTCTCCCTAAACCTTCCCGTCAACATGGTCACCCTGAACCATCCCGTCGCCATTGTCACCCTGAACCATCCCGTCGCCATGACCACCCTGTACCCTCCCGTTGCCATGCCTACCTGAACCATCCCGTTGCCATGGTCCCCCTGAACCATCCCGTTTCCATGGTCCCCCTGAACCATACCGTCCCCCCTGAACCATCCCGTCCCCCTGAACCATCCTGTTGCCATGGTACCCCTGAACCATCCCGTTACCATGGTTACCTGGGCCCGGTTCCTCCAGCGTTTCAGGTCCTCCTCCAGGAGGCGCTTTTCGGCCTGCAGCGAGCCGATCCGCTCGGCCTGCTGGGAGAGGGAGAGCTGGAGGGGGGCGATGTCGCTCTGCAGCTTGCACACCTGGAGACAGAGGAGACACTGTAGCTGTGGATGCTATGCTAACTCTAACCTTAGCAGTGACCTGCTGTAGCTATGGATGCTATGCTAACTCTACCCTTAGCGGTGACCTGCTGTAGCTATGGATGCTATGCTAACTCTAACCTTAGAAGTGACCTGCTTTAGCTGGGGATGCTATGCAAACTCTTACCTTAGCAGTGACCTGCTGTAGCTATGGATGCTATGCTAACTCTAACCTTAGCAGTGACCTGCTGTAGCTATGGATGCTATGCTAACTCTAACCTTAGCTGTGACCTGCTGTAGCTATGGATGCTATGCTAACTCTAACTTTAGCGGTGACCTGCTGTAGCTTTGGATGCTATGCTAACTCTAACTTTAGCGGTGACCTGCTGTAGCTTTGGATGCTATGCTAACTCTAACTTTAGCGGTGACCTGCTGTAGCTTTGGATGCTATGCTAACTCTAACCTTAGCGGTGACCTGCTGTAGCTATGGATGCTATGCTAACTCTAACCTTAGCAGTGACCTGCTGTAGCTTTGGATGCTATGCTAACTCTAACTTTAGCGGTGACCTGCTGTAGCTTTGGATGCTATGCTAACTCTAACCTTAGCGGTGACCTGCTGTAGCTATGGATGCTATGCTAACTCTAACCTTAGCAGTGACCTGCTGTAGCTATGGATGCTATGCTAACTCTAACCTTATCGTTGACCTGCTGTAGCTGTTGGATGCTATATTAACCCTTACCTTATCGTTGACCTGCTGTAGCTGTTAGATGCTATGCTAACCCTTACCTTAGCGGTGACCTGCTGTAGCTCCTGCTCCAGCCGGTCTCGGTCGGCTTTCAGCAGCCGGTTGGCTTCCTGGACCACCTTGATGTCCTCCATCTTCTTCAGCCTCTCCTCCTGCTGGGACACGTTCTTCAGCAAGTCCTGGGGGAGCGGGACGGGGAACACCAACGTTATGGAGACAGGCTACACTTCAGTCTGACGCAACATCCTAGTCCCCCACGTCACGGGCCTGCTTTGGCTCTCCTGCTCATGTGTTCCTTATAAGCAGAGTTTAGAGACCCAGGTAGAGACCCAGGGGAGGTAGAGGCCCAGGGGAGGTAGAGGCCCAGGGGAGGTAGAGGCCCAGGGGAGGTAGAGGCCCAGGGGAGGTAGAGGCCCAGGGGAGGTAGAGGCCCAGTGGGGGTAGAGGCCCAGGGGGGGTAGAGGCCCAGGGGGGGTAGAGGCCCAGGGGGGGTAGAGGCCCAGGGGTAGAGATCTGGTAGGGTGCTGTCTCACCTGCATCCTGTCCCTTTCGGTGTTGAGGGCATCCTGCAGGTCCTTGCGCTCGGCCTCCTGGGCCTCCAGCCTCTGCCTGCAGCGCTGAGCCTCTCCTTCTGAGACCTCGCACTGTGCCAGGGAGATCTCCTTCTCCCGACGCACAAACCTAGGGAGGAAACACACCACTTATCAATACCTGCCTAGTGAGGACATACACACTTATTAATACCTACCTAGTGAGGACACATACACACTTATTAAATCTACCTAGTGAGGACACACACTTATTAATACCTACCTAGGGAGGAAACACACTCACTTATTAATACCTACCTAGTGAGGACATCATCACACAACCTGTTCAGTTCATTACAGTCCTCACCTGAGTATCTCCAGGATCTGCTGGGTGGTCTTCCCCTCCTCGCTGAGGGACGTGTCCAGGGCCTGAGGCGGCAGCAGCTGCTTGGCACTGGAGGCCATCTGGTCCATCTGCTGGTGCAGCAGGCTGTTCTGCCGGCCCAGGTCCCCACAGCGCTGGGCCTGGCTGGCCAGGTCCTCCTGGAGGGCAGACCCATGAACCGTCAGTCAGGTGTTTGCTCAGAGGTTAGTGAACCCCAGGGTGAGGCGGTCCTAGTGCTCCTCTATCCATCTCCTCTATCCAGACGGGTCGACCCTTTGGTCCAAAGTGAATGACAGCTCCATTAAAGAGTTGGACGGACGGCTCCAGCTGCTGCTCCTCACCTTCATCTTCCTCTCCAGGGCGGTCCAGCCAGCGGTCTTCTCCCTCAGGGAGGAGGAGGTGTTGCTGAGCTGCTCCTCCAGACGCCTCCTGGACGCCGCCTCCTTCTGGCTCTGTTTCTTCAGCACCTGCAAGGCCTCCACGTCCGCTGCATGGAGCATCAACTCCCTCTCGTACTTAGACTGAGCCTCCGCTGCCAGCCTCGTCTGGCAGGAGGAGGAGATACAAGAGGAGAACCCAGAGGAGGAGAGACAGGATGTGAGATAGGAGGAAAGACAAGAGGAGAAGATACAAGGGGATTATAGTATAGTGTAGTGCAATAGGGCTGTACGGTATGGACTACAAGTTATATCACGGCATGATTTGAGGCATGGACGGTAAAGGTATTATATCACGGTTTGTTAGTTTTATCATCTCATTTATATATAAATGCCTCTGAAGGGGTATCAGCCAATCAGGGATCACTCCCTGCATTCCAGAGTGAATCACAGCAGGAGGAGAAAGTGATTGTTACCGTTTGCGGACTCCCGGAGCTCTATATCTAAATTAGGGATGGGCATTTGAAGGCATATCAATATTCTATAAAACTAATTTTAGTAACCCGTTAACCGAACTACGAAAAAAATAAATAAAGTGTAGTGCACTCATACTGTAGTCTGAAGGGCTTCCGTGATCTGGCCTTCACTAAACAAATGTGTTTGTTTTCCATCTATTCGACAAATGAATAAGGAAATCAAATCCAATTTGTTCAATTTATTGAGCATTTTAGAAGGAGAAAAAACACTCAATATCAGTATGTTGAATCGAAACGAGTTGAAACGAAACCATCCTTTTTTGACAAGAATATGAATGAACAGTATTGCATACTTAAGGTACAGACTGAAATTAGATTCAAGTAAATTGAAGGCACAAACTGAATAGATTCAAGTAACTGAAGTACAACAGCAAAAAGTACTGGTGGGCTTGGATATCAACAGAACTCCACTTGCAGCGCTAGGGGGATAGGCGGGTGGTAGGCGATTTACAATCAAGCCCGCCGGGGAAAAGACTCTCCGCTGGAACGGAAGTTGCCTGTATAGCCAGTATTTTTGCATTGCAAATTTTTTTCACCCATCTGGTCATAATATTTCCACACTTCGCTTCTTTTGGTCACCATTTCTTTAGTGTGCGCGCTGCCTGCAAGTTCAAACTACGTGATTCGCAGAGGCATAAAAATGTATCTAATGTATTGCAATTGTGCTTTCTCTTTCTTTCTACTTTACATATTTGAAATGGCATTAGTATACACATTTAATGAACAATATGTAATTAATACAGCTAATGAATAAAATTGTATTAACTTAAGACAAAAATTAGAAGAAGTCTGCTACAGCTAAAGTCTAAGGCTGCATCCGAATACTCGTACTTGCATACTATATAGTATGCATTTTGTAGTATGCGAAAAATCTAGCGCGTCCGAATACTCTAGTATGCATTCTGTAGTACGGAAGTCGTTTCCGAATGCATACTACCGCCAAAGTGAACCACACTACGCTATCCCACAATGCAACCGGAGTCTGGTAACAAACGAAGAAGAGATGGCTGACCCGACACCACCAACAGCGGCTTTTTATTTGTGTGTGTGTGTGTGTGTGTGTGTGTGTGTGTGTGTGTGTGTGTGTGTGTGTGTGTGTGTGTGTGTGTGTGTGTGTGTTCAATAAAAAAGGAAAAATTAACTTCAATCGTCTTTTTCACGGAGTAACAAATAACTGTAAATGTATTATTATTATTCCAAAAAAATGACTTACCAAATGTCCACATATATACAACATAACCTGCCGGTAAGTCGCTCTACGAGATGACCGACGACGACGCCTTCTAGCAGAGATATCCATTTCAAGAGCCATTCGCGTAGAAAGAGACATTTTTTTATTTAATAGCAACGATAACAAGACGGAAAACAGGTACATTTTACCGCCATCTGGGGGGGAGATACGTCATCTCCAAACATCCGGTGGAGTTTTGGCGGCGTTCGGAGGCGTTCTACGCATGTCTGTAGACCGTACTACACAGTCAAGTGTAGTATGGTCAAGTAGTAGACACTAGACAGAAATAGTATGTACTAGGTATTCGGATGCAGCCTAATACCCACGTCATTTCGAATAATCGAATATTCGAATAACCGTGCCCATCCCTAATCTAAATAATATATAGTAGGGATGGGTCGATGGTCGATTCTATCGACTATCAACGATGGATGGATTCCGTCGTCGATTTTTGCGTGTGTGTGTGTGCCTGAACTTCCTCATGCTCTGGCGACAACGGAAATCAATGCGAGCAACTGAAAACTATGCCGGTAAGAAACTAATACTGTGATCCTGAAAAAAGTATAAAAGCTATCGAAATTTCGTTTCGATATTATTGAAGATACAAGTGTGTAGATTTGTTCAATGGTTTGGAGCAGTTGCATCCGCGTTACATGAAACTGTGATATTGACGACCCCCTTGATAATAGTTTATAAGAAAATGTTTGAAAAATAAAACGGCAATTTTATAATGTAATAAATAATGCATTACATGATGAGTTGATTTTGACGACATAGGCGCACACAGCTTTTGGCCCTGATATTATATCATAGATATTTAGATATTATATTATATTATTTAGATATATCCGGCCTCCCGCCAGAGCTCCCTGACTGGTCTAGAATATCTTATAAAACACGGCCAAAAGCTGTGTAGAACTGAAAATCCGGTTGCCAGGACAACGTGACGTTTTCACTTTAGTACTCTATTGTTCCAGGTATTAGTCAAACCCTCAGGCCTTACCAGGGAAACAAAGTAATGGCTTGTGAAAAAATGTTAACGGTCCAAATGTTAAAAATCGAATTTGACCCTCGGGAACGAATAATCAAATATTCTGACCCATCCCTATAGTGTAGTATATAAAGTATAGTGTAGTTAAGTGTAGTGCAGTTCAGTATAGTGGGGTATAGTTCATAGTACAGTGTGCAGTGTACCTGCGTGATGCTGTCCTGCGTGGCTCTCTGCTCCTGGCTGACGGCTGCCGCACACCTCTCCAGCGCCTCCTGCTGCTCCGACTGGCTGCTCTTCAGACTGCGCTGCAGCTCCCCCACCTGGACACACACGGCATTACACCCCCAGAACAAGGCGTGGGTGTGTACGTGTGCGGATGTGCGTGCGTGCGTGTGCGTACCCGTTTCTCCATAGCGACCAGTGCGCTCCGCCCCTCTTCCAGGCCCTGCTCCTTCTCCTTCTGCTCATCCTGGATCCTCTTCTCCAGCTGCTGCTGCACCTCCTGCAGCTCCTTCAGCCTGAGCTCCAGAGGAACCCGCGCCTAGCAACCAGACAACCTCGTTACTACAGCATAGCAACCAGACAACCTCGTTACTACAGCATAGCAACCAGACAACCTCGTTACTACAGCATAGCAACCAGACAACCTCGTTACTATAGCCTAGCAACCAGACAACCTTGTTACTATAGCCTAGCAACCAGACACACCTCGTTACTACAGCCTAGCAACCAGACACACCTCGTTACTACAGCCTAGCAACCAGGCAACCTTGTTACTACAGCCTAGCAACCAGACAACCTTGTTACTAAAGCCTAGCAACCAGACACAACAGGGAGAACTACGGAGGATAAAGGAATAAGGATTTAGGAAAAGAGTGAATTAATTTCTCTATCTTCAAGCAGCAGCAGGAGGAAGGGGGCATAGGGAGGGATGGAGAGTGGAGGTAGTGAGGAAGAGTAGGGAGGGATGGAGAGTGGAGGTAGTGAGGAAGAGTAGGGAGGGATGGAGAGTGGAGGTAGTGAGGAAGAGTAGGGAGGGATGGAGAGTGGAGGTAGTGAGGAAGAGTAGGGAGGGATGGAGAGTGGAGGTAGTGAGGAAGAGTAGGGAGGGATGGAGAGTGGAGGTAGTGAGGGAGAGGAGGGAGGGATGGAGAGTGGAGGTAGTGAGGAAGAGTAGGGAGGGATGGAGAGTGGAGGTAGTGAGGGAGAGGAGGGAGGGATGGAGAGTGGAGGTAGTGAGGGAGAGGAGGGAGGGATGGAGAGTGGAGGTAGTGAGGGAGAGGAGGGAGGGATGGAGAGTGGAGGTAGTGAGGGAGAGGAGGGAGGGATGGAGAGTGGAGGTAGTGAGGGAGAGGAGGGAGGGATGGAGAGTGGAGGTAGTGAGGAAGAGTAGGGAGGGATGGAGAGTGGAGGTAGTGAGGGAGAGGAGGGAGGGGTGGTAGGGAGAGAGGAGGGGTGGTAGGGAGAGAGGAGGGGTGGTAAGGAGAGAGGAGGGGAGGTAAGGAGAGAGGAGGGGCGGCGGACCTGTCTCTCCTTCTTCAGGCTGTCCTCCAGGGAGAGCACCACTGCCTTGTACTGCTCCACGCTGGCCGAGGCGCTCCTCAGCTGCTCCTTCAGCTCCCCGCTCTGCTCCTCAGCGCCTCGCACACGCTCCTTCAGCTCTGACACCTCCTGCTGGGCGGGGGAGGCTGCTCCTGGAGGAGAGACGGGACAGTGAGGAGAGACAGGTCAGTGAGGAGAGACAGGTCAGTGAGGAGGGAGAGAGAGACAGGTCAGTGAGGAGGAAAAGAGAGAGACAGGTCAGTGAGGAGAAAAAGAAAGAAAGAAAGAAAGAAAGAAAGAGGTCAGAGAGAAGGGACAGTAGAGTGAGTGGATAGACAGGACAGTGAGGAGGGAGAGAGCCAGGTCAGAGAGGAGATAGACAGGTCAGAGAGGAGATAGACAGGTCAGAGAGGAGATAGACAGGTCAGAGAGGAGATAGACAAGTCAGAGAGGATATAGACAGGTCAGAGAGGAGATAGACAGGTCAGTGAGGAGGGAGAGAGCCAGGTCAGAGAGGAGGGAGAGAGCCAGGTCAGAGAGGAGGGAGAGAGCCAGGTCAGAGAGGAGATAGACAGGTCAGAGAGGAGATAGACAGGTCAGAGAGGAGATAGACAGGTCAGAGAGGAGATAGACAGGTCAGAGAGGAGATAGACAGGCCACCTTTGGGGGGGGCCCTCAGCCCTGCACCGCGGGTGGCCGGTCCGGAGGCGGCGGTCGCCGTGGTTCCGGCCTCCAGGGAGGCAGAGGAGGAGGAGGAGGCCAGCTGGGCCCGCAGCGCCACCAC
Organism: Gadus macrocephalus; assembly: GCF_031168955.1. Taxonomy (NCBI): domain Eukaryota; kingdom Metazoa; phylum Chordata; class Actinopteri; order Gadiformes; family Gadidae; genus Gadus; species Gadus macrocephalus. The sequence goes on from NC_082389.1 coordinate 10,850,506, forward strand.
CTGCTGCTCAGACGTCCTCAGCAGCTCCCTGGTCTTCTGCTGCAGGACATTCTGACTCTCCAGCTGCTTCTTGGCCTCCAGCAGCTGGGCCTGGACCAATCACAGCACAGAGAGTCACACAGCTGGGCCAATCACAGCACAGAGAGTCACAGCTGGGCCTGGACCAATCACAGCACAGAGTCACCTGATCCATATCCTCTCTGGTCTCGAGGCTCCACATGTCAGAGGACAGGAGTCAAACCACTGAATAAACATAGCTCAAGGGCAGGGTGGCTTCAGGCTGGCCTAGTCCCTCCCTTCCATGTATACAGACCCTGTACCAGGGCTGTCCCTCCCCTCCATGTATACAGACCCTGTACCAGGGCAGTCCCTCCCCCTCCATGTATACAGACCCTGTACCAGGGCAGTCCCTCCCCCTCCATGTATACAGACCCTGTACCAGGGCTGTCCCTCCCCTCCATGTATACAGACCCTGTACCAGGGCTGCCCCTCCCCTCCATGTATACAGACCCTATAGCAGGGCTGTCCCTCCCCTCCATGTATACAGACCCTGTACCAGGGCTGCCCCTCCCCTCCATGTATACAGACCCTGTACCAGGGCAGTCCCTCCCCCTCCATGTATACAGACCCTGTACCAGGGCAGTCCCTCCCCCTCCATGTATACAGACCCTGTACCAGGGCTGCCCCTCCCCTCCATGTATACAGACCCTGTACCAGGGCTGTAACGATCCGCCCGTTCAGATGGACTCCACATTAAACAGGAACACACTAACGGTTCTAGGTGTTCCATCTCTAGATACTAAAATACGTACGTCCATGTTGCGGCCCTGCGCATGTCTCTGCTCTACTTCCTGGTCCAGCTTGGTCCTCATGGCAACAAGCTCCGCCTCCAGGTGCTCCACCTTACTGCTGATTCGCTGGCAAGTGTCTGCCTCATTGCGTTCCATTGTCAACTAGAGAGTGGGAAATAGACATCTCCATCATCAGTACATCTACATCTATAGATACACATATCTACAGCTATAGATATCTACAGCTATATACATCATAGATAACCGATATCTATGGATATCTATTAGTGCTGTCAGTTTAACGCGTTAACGCAAACCAATTTTAACGGCGTTCATTTTTTAATCGCGCGATTAACGGTCTTTTGGCTTGGCAAACGTAGTTTTTTCACCTGCTGTCTAGCAACAACTAGTTGCGTTAGAAAAACTACAACACCGGAAACAAAACAAGGATGCCGCAGAAACTTGTTGGGGCAAGCAAGTATACGGAGCGAGTGAAAAACTCCTTTAAAGTGTGTGTGTGTTTGTGTGTCACTCTGTTTGAGCCTGCACGAGAGTTCAATGTTGTCATTAGCCGTTACGTCTTTCTGACCAATCGCAGTTCAAGGCCCACCTGGGCTGTACCACTTCGGGAGGGGCCGCCAAGTTACTCCCCTCTAGACAAAATCGACTTGGTTGCGACGTTGACAGTTTGTTAGTGTTGCGCCTGTGTTGAGTGAGTGAGAGGTTTCGGGCGCAAAGCTCAGGCTGCCGGACGGCGCTGCAAGGAACTTTTATAAACGCAATATTGTTATCCCGCAGTAATCAGCCCGACAGCCCCGAAACGTTAACGGCCCACCGGGAATTCTCCCAACTCTCCAGATTACCACTCCGCCACCGTGTGTGTGTGTGTGTGTGTGTGTGTGTGGGCGTTATTCGATAGCCTGGTTATGTGTATAAGCCTACGTATGGTAGGAATATTCATACTGGTTTAAATAATACCAGTATGGTAGAATAAACTGGTAGCGCAGTACGCTACCAGTCATACCTCTGGAGGCATTGGTATAAGTGCCTTTTATAACTGGTCGTTATGTTTTTATTCTTATTTATGCGTGTGTTGTCCATTTCTTGTATTGTATGTTTTTAAATGGACCTTGAGTCTAATAATAAAAGGTTGATGATGATGATGAATAAATGTTAGTATTTTTCCATCTTTGCTGAGCAAGAGTTTTGTTCGAAAGTTCAGTGATTGAAACAAATAAAAGCCTGGGCTATTGAAGTTTTACGGTACCACTGTCATGGTACCACTGTCATGCACCTACCCGATGTCAAGTGGACCGGGTTGAATTCACTGCGGGTCTCTCTTCTTATATCCATCTTAACAAATATATTTTATTACGGTCCTTCTCAACACACTCTGATCTCACTAAAAGGCTAGCAGCACGAAAGCACTGTATTCTCTTACGGTTGGTGAGCAGCAGGTGTGTGTGTTTCTATGCGTTTGTTTCTATGTTACCTAGATGCAGGTCTATGTGTGTGGTTCTATTTGTGTGTTTCTAGGTACGGTACTATGTGACCTGTATACTCTGGAGGTTGGTGAGCAGCAGGTGTGTGTTTCTAGGTGTACAGAGTTCTATGTTACCTGGATGCAGGTCTATGTATGTGGTCCCATATGTGTGCTTCTATGTTACCTGGATGCAGGTCTATGTGTGTGGATCTATATGTGTGGTTCTATGTTACCTGGATGCTCTTGAGGTTGTTGAGCAGCAGGTTCTGGCTGCGTTGTTCTGACAACATCACTTCTTTCTCCTGACAGAGACGACTCTCAGCCTGCCTCAACATGTCCTTCTCCTTGGACATGTTCTCCACACGCACCTGGAGAAAGGCAGACACACAGACAGGTAGGTAGAGAGACAGACAGGGAGAAACACAGACAGGGAGAGAGATCGACCCACAGACCGGAAGAGAGACAGACAGACAGTTAGAGAGACAGAAAGTCAGGCCAGTGGCTCTCATTGGTCAGATTGAGTCTAGGTGTTAACAAGGTAAGTTTCTAGTGGGCGGTACCTCCCCCAGGGCCAGCCTCTCATTGGTCAGGCGGAGATCATGTGTCAGCGTGTGGATGATGCTCTCCTGCTGCTGGTTCAGAGCAGCCGTCCGGGTGCTGCGGGCCTGCAGGGCGCTGATCTCCCTGCGGTACGCCGCCACCGTGTCCTGCAGCATGTCGTACCTGAGGAGCAACGAAGCAGCTCATTGGTCAGCGCTCAGAAAGCCTGCAGCCGGCTGGGCGGAGCCTGCAGCCGGCTGAGCGGAGCCTGCAGCCGGCTGGGCGGAGCCTACAGCCGGCTGGGCGGAGCCTACAGCCAGCTGGGTGGAGGGGCAGACGCTGTTGGACTCTGCAATGTTCCAGAGTAGGACTGCTTGACATATCCATCTAATAAATTAAGAAAAATAGATGCATCCCCTAACCCTCTGCAGGACAAGGACTACTGGACAAGGAACCCGAGATAAGCTTAGCTAAGCTCCAGTGAACCCGAGTGAGGCTAAGCTCACCTCTTGTTGCTGAACTCTGTGTGGGCGGCCATCTTGGCCTTGCTGGCCCTCAGCTCCATCACTTCCTGCTGCAGACGCTCCGTCGTCTCACTCAGCAGCCGGTCATTCTCCGCCTTCTCCTTCTTATACACACTGTAGGCATCGTTCAGCTACACACACACACACACACACACACACACACACACACACACACACACACACACACACACACACACACACACACACACACACACACACACACACACACACACACACACACACACACACACACACACACACACACACACACACACACGAGAGAGAGAGGATGGTAGAGAGTTACTTGAATGGACTACTGTACCCAGAGAGGGAGGTCGGTAGAGAGACTACAGTACCCAGAGAGAGGGAGGGTGGTAGAGACTACAGTACCCAGAGAGAGGGAGGGCGGTAGAGAGACTACAGTACCCAGAGAGAGGGAGGGCGGTAGAGACTACAGTACCCAGAGAGAGGGAGGGTGGTAGAGAGACTACAGTACCCAGAGAGAGGGAGGGCGGTAGAGAGACTACAGTACCCAGAGAGAGGGAGGGCGGTAGAGACTACAGTACCCAGAGAGAGGGAGGGCGGTAGAGAGACTACAGTACCTGCTTCAGGGCCGCCTTGGCGTGGGCTATCTGTGCCGACTCAGTAGCAGCAGCTCTCTGGGGCGTAGAACGAGTAGCAGGAATGGGCGTGCGAGGTGGAGTTGGCAGGGGAGAGGCCTCTGTACCTGGACACCAGAGAGACTCAGTTGTAGACAGTAACAGCCAGCAGTGGTTGAGGATTAGTGTCGTTAAAGTGTAGTGCTAGGGTAGTTTAGCAGTAATAGTCTCAGTGTAGTGTGTACCGTGGGGGGGGGGAAGGCTGTAGTATTAGGGCAGTAGTATGAGTTACCGTGGGGGGGCAGGCTGTAGCCAGTGTTCTGGGTCAGCAGGATGCGGTACATGTCTCTCTGTCTGCAGCCTGAGTCGGCCAGCTGCTTCTGCTGGTTCCTCTGCTCTCTCAGCTGCTCCACCTCCTTCTGAAGCTGCTCCACCCTGACCTCCAGTTCACTAACCCTGGAGGGGAGAGGTGGGACAGGACAAAAGACGAGATGAGAGAGAAGAGAGCACTCCACAAGCCTTAATGTGATCTGGTTAACAGTGAGGATATGATCTAGTTAACAGTAGGGATGTGATCTGGTTAACAGTAGGGATGTGATCTGGTTAACAGTCATACCGTGAGGATGTGAACTGGTTAACAGTGTTACCCTGAGGATGTGGTCTGGGTAACAGTGAGGATGTGAACTGGTTAACAGTGTTACCCTGAGGATGTGGTCTGGGTAACAGTGAGGATGTGAACTGGTTAACAGTGTTACCCTGAGGATGTGGTCTGGGTAACAGTGAGGATGTGAACTGGTTAACAGTGTTACCCTGAGGATGTGGTCTGGGTAACAGTGAGGATGTGAACTGGTTAACTGTGCTACCGTGAGGATGTGATCTGGACGGTGTGCCGGTCCCTCTCCTCCTCCAGGCCTCTCAGCTGGCCCAAGAGGGTCTGGTTCTGCGTCTGCAGCTCCTTGACGCTGCTGAAGGAGATGTGGCGCGGGCTGACCACCTCCGAGGAGCTGGAGATGTCTGAGGAGGTGGCGTCCTCCTCCGTGGTCACCCGGACTCCTCTCTGCTGCTCCTTCTCCACCAGCAGGGAGCACAGCTTGGGAGGGCACCGCTGTGGTTAGCATGCTGCACCAGAGAGCTTTATACAATACATCTATATCTACTGAATATATAGATATATAAAGACGGGTGTATGACCGAGATGTACAGAGGACATGGTTATGAAGGAGGTGTCTCCTACCTGGGTAGAAGTGTCCTCTAACTGTCTCTCTGTCCTCAGCTTCTCCTTCTCCAGATCACTGCAGTGCTGCTTCACCTCCTCCTTCTCCTTCTGCAGACCGTGGATCTCCTGAGGTCATCAGAAACATGTTTGTTTGTTCGCCCATCCATCCATGTAGCCATTCTATGCATCAAGGTCCTCACGTCACGGGCCAGCTCCAGCTTGTTACAAGCCGTATATGGTCTGTTAGCTATCTTCTATAATGAATCAAGGTCCTCACGTCGCGGGCCAGCTCCAGCTTGTTACAAGCCGTATATGGTCTGTTAGCTATCTTCTATAATGAATCAAGGTCCTCACGTCGCGGGCCAGCTCCAGCTTGTTGCACAGCGAGGCCATGGACCTCTGCAGCGCCTCGTACTCCTCCCTCTGCCTCCTCAGGACCGGCGCCTTGGACTCCACCTCCTGGACGATCTCATCCAGCACCCGGCTCACCCGGCGCGACTCCTGCTTCTCCAGCTGCAGCTGTGACTGGGCGCTGGAGAAGGCGTTGTACAGCTGCATAGAGATAGATACACATTATAGAGCTAGATCCACATTATAGAGCTAGATCCACATTATAGAGCTAGATCCACATTATAGAGCTAGATCCACATTATAGAGCTAGATCCACATTATAGAGCTAGATACACATTATAGAGCTAGATGCACATTATAGAGCTAGATACACATTATAGAGCTAGATACACATTATAGAGCTAGATCCACATTATAGAGCTAGATCCACATTATAGAGCTAGATACACATTATAGAGCTAGATCCACATTATAGAGCTAGATACACATTATAGAGCTAGATGCACATTATAGAGCTAGATACACATTATAGAGCTCGATACACATTATAGAGCTAGATCCACATTATAGAGCTAGATCCACATTATAGAGCTAGATCCACATTATAGAGCTAGATCCACATTATAGAGCTAGATACACATTATAGAGCTAGATGCACATTATAGAGCTAGATGCACATTATAGAGCTAGATACACATTATAGAGCTAGATACACATTATAGAGCTAGATACACATTATAGAGCTAGATGCACATTATAGAGCTAGATGCACATTATAGAGCTAGATACACATTATAGAGCTAGATCCACATTATAGAGCTAGATCCACATTATAGAGCTAGATACACATTATAGAGCTAGATACACATTATAGAGCTAGATGCACATTATAGAGCTAGATACGGTTATATAGAGAGAGCTGGGACTGGAGAACGCGTTGTACAGCTGTATAGAGACACACATGTAGAGATAGAGCTAGATACAGTTTTATAGAAAGTGCTATGTACACAGATTTCTACATAGCTGTGTATATAGAGAGCTATATACACAGTTCTACATAGCTGTGTTTATAGGAGTCCTATATGAGTTATGGGGCGGGGGGGGGGGGTCTCACCTCAAAGAACTTCATCCCCGGCTTCACTATCTCAGCGATGGCTGCCGCTGACGGACACATGGAGTCCAGCTGCTCCTCCGTCAGGGAGGGCACACCTGGAACACACACAGAGTCAACACACCTGGAACACTGTGCGTGCGTGTCTCTTTATTTAGTTTAGTATATATATGCACTCTAGCACTCCCTGCTGGTCCTATTGAAGCCAATTGGAAATTGTTGGCTACACCTGGTGGGGTAGGCTACTTAAGCAGACCAGAATCCGGAGGAAGTCTCTCTCTCTCTCAACACGAAGATTTGTGGTTGGGCTTAAGCATTGCCACCTCTTCCTTTTGTCTCCTGCGCGAGACAATAATTGTTTGGCCGTTTGAGTCTTGTAGGACTTTATGTGGAAACCTGAATAAAACCCCCACTTTTCAGTAATTCTCGTGTCTTTCCATTCATGGTTGCGCCAAGACAATGAGCCATAACACAGACAGACAAACAGAGATAGTGTACATACAGCATTGCTTGCTCGCTGCCTTCATGGAGGCGTTCTCCACCTCCTTCTCCATCTTCTTCATCTTCTCTTTAAGCTCCGCCTGCAGACGAGACCTCAGCTCCTCCCCCTCAGACAGCTTCTTCTGCAGCGCGTTATTTGCTATGGCAATAGAGACACCGTTAACCACTGAAGCCTTCCATTAACCAATTAACCACCACACCTGGTGCACATTCAGGTTAGTTTCACTTGATCAGATACAGGTATATGTATCATTTAGACTCTCTCATTAGTCGCCGTCTCACCCTCTCCAGAGTCCTTGACCAGTTTGCTGAGCTCCTCCACCGCCCGGCCCAGTTCCTGGTTCTTGTCCTCAGATTCAGATGCTGCCCCCTGCAGGACACACCACACGCAGCGTGAGAGGAGTAGACCCATTTACTACAGGTAGAGGTTGGAGGACTAGTGATGGAGAGCAGAGGTTAGAGGACTAGTGATGGAGAGTAAAGTAGAGGTAAGAGGACTAGTGATGGAGAGTAGAGTAGAGGTAAGAGGACTAGTGGTGGAGAGTAGAGTAGAGGTTAGAGGACTAGTGGTGGAGAGTAGAGTAGAGGTTAGAGGACTAGTGGTGGAGAGTAAAGTAGAGGTAAGAGGACTAGTGATGGAGAGTAGAGGTAAGAGGACTAGTGATGGAGAGTAAAGTAGAGGTAAGAGGAATAGTGATGGAGAGTAAAGTAGAGGTTAGAGGACAAGTGATGGAGAGTAAAGTAGAGGTAAGAGGACTAGTGATGGAGAGTAAAGTAGAGGTAAGAGGACTAGTGATGGAGAGTAAAGTAGAGGTAAGAGGACTAGTGATGGAGAGTAAAGTATAGGTAAGAGGACTAGTGATGGAGAGTAAAGTAGAGGTAAGAGGACAAGTGATGGAGAGTAGAGGTTAGAGGACTAGTGATGGAGAGTAGAGGTTAGAGGACTAGTGATGGAGAGTAGAGGTTAGAGGACTAGTGATGGAGAGTAGAGGTTAGAGGACTAGTGATGGAGAGTAGAGGACAAGTATAGGTTAGGTTAGAGGACTAGTGATGGAGAGTAGAGGTTAGAGGACTAGTGATGTAGGGTAGATGTATAGTAGAGGTTAGGTTAGAGGTCTAGTAGAGGCGAGGTGAGAGGACTAGTGATGTAGAGTAGAGGTTAGAGGACTAGTGATATAGGGACAGGGTAGAGGTCTAGTAGAGGTTAGGTCAGAGGTTTAGTAGAGGTTAGGTCAGAGGTCTAGTAGAGGTTAGGTTAGAGGTCTAGTAGAGGTTATGTTAGAGTTCTAGTAGAGGTTAGGTTAGAGGTCTAGTAGAGGTTAGGTTAGAGGTCTAGTAGAGGTTTGGTTAGAGGTCTAGTAGAGGTTAGTTTAGAGGACTAGTGATATAGAGTAGAGGTGTTGGTCATTACCTTGTAGAGGGAGGAGAGTTTGATGTGCGCGTTGAGTTCATTACGGTACTTCTCTTCCATCGCACACTGCTGCTCCTTACACTGCAGGGACACACAACACAAACACACTGCTGCTCCTTACACTGCAGGGACACACAACACAAACACACTGCTGCTCCTTACACTGCAGGGACACACAACACAAACACACTGCTGCTCCTTACACTGCAGGGACACACAACACAAACACACTGCTGCTCCTTACACTGCAGGGACACACAACACAAACACACTGCTGCTCCTTACACTGCAGGGACACACAACACAAACACACTGCAGGGACACACAACCCAAACACACTGCAGGGACACACAACACAAACGCACACACACACACTGCTGCTCCTTCACTGTCGCTGGTTACCTGCTTCAACTTGTTGTTGAGGTCCTCCGCCCTCCTGTGGTGGCCTTCGCTGACCTCCCTGAGGGTGGCCAGCTGACCCTGCAGACCGCTGACCTGGGGAGGGGAGACCATTACCACCATGGAGGAGAGACCTGTACCACCACGATGATTATCTCTAATGACCTGGGACAGGGCAGCACTGGATAAGCTACCCCCCAAGTTACCTGCTCCGTGGTGGTGTCCAGGGCGCAGCGTAGCTCCAGGGTCTCCTGCCCCCTCTCCCTGGCGGAGGACAGCAGCTCCTCTGTCTTGGTCTTCAGCTCAGCGCTCAGCCTCTCAGTCTGCTGCTGCAGCAGCTGCTTCTCCTGCACCACACGCCTCTCACGGCCCTACACACACACACATTTGCAAGGTTGTGTAATGCGTGTGTAGCAGTGTTTGCATACTATCTGCGGTGTGTAGTGTGTGCAGCAGGTACCTGGATAGAAGCCTCTGAAGACTGGATCTCAGCCAGCTTCAACTGGACCTCCATCTTCACCCTGTTGCTCTCTGCCAGCCTTTCCTTCAGAAGCCTCACATCCTCTAGAGACACACAACAGTGTAAAAAACACAACCTCCTACCTCTAGAGCCTGTGAGGTGTGTGAGAAGGTCCTCACCTGTCAGGTGCTCCAGCTCCTGGGTCCTCTTCTCCAACTGACGGGCCAGCTCCCGCCTCTCCGCCTCGATCTCATGCTTGGCCTTCGTCTGGGGGGACAGGACGCAGGTCACACAGGTAGGGAGGTGGGGAGGGAGGTGTGTGGTCTCAGAGCTGGGCATGGATAGGCTCTAACTTGGTGGGTAGGTGGTTATGGGCCTAGTAAGAAGTAACGTGTCAATCTGCCGAGTGAGCGTGGCAGTGTTAGTGACTGATGATTGGTGGGCGACCACCCGCCCATTCCCTGTTCCTACATCCAGCCGTTGGTTGTGTAATCGGACTCAGGTCAGAGGAGTCAATGGGCTCTCTTGAGCACATCCTCTAGTTACCATGGGAACCACACTGCATCTCACCTGCTCAGGTGGTTTGCCATCTGTCGACGCCCCCTCGATGCCCTTCAGGGTAACCAGCTCCTCATCTGAACACACACACAACTGTTACTGTATCACATACACACACTGATAACTGTTCAAACCCAAGAGGAGAGTGAGGTACTGACTGAGTCGGCTGTTCTCCTCCTTCACGGTCTGCAGATCTCTGGCGGTTGAGAGGAACTGCTCCTGGCTCTCTGTCAGACGCTTCTCCACATCGAAGTTCTGCTGGTCTACAGGACATGAGGAGAACCTGGTCACAGCTCTGCTGGTCTACAGACCCTAAAGAGAACCTGGTCACAGCTCTGCTGGTCTACAGACCATGAGGAGAACCTGGTCAAAGCTCTGCTGGTCTATAGACCATGAGGAGAACCTGGTCCGTCGGGTCGCACCTCTGCTGGTCTGACAGCCTACCACAGTATGACAGGGGCTAGCTCACAACGCTAGGATGCTATATGGGAGCTAGTTGTGATGCAAACAGGTAACATAGCTAGAATGCTATATGGGAGCTAGTTGTGATGCTAACAGACAACAGTATTATAAAAGTTAGCTATAGCTAACATAGCTGTGATGCTATCACGGAGCTAGCTGTGATGCTAACCGCAGTCGGCTCGGAGCCGCTCGTGCTGGGTCCGCAGCTCCGTCAAGTGGCGCTCCAGCTTGGTCTGCGCGCCCCGCGGCAGCTTGTTGAGCTCCGCGCGCTCCAGCACCTCCAGCAGCACTGCCGACATCTTACAGCCCGGGGACCCCACAACGCTCCCACAGACCACCGCTCCGTCACCCCAACACTCCCAACGTTCCCAGTCACCCCAACAGACAACACTGGGACTCTGTAGTACTCTCCCTGCACAGAGGGATGAATAAAGATCCGATAGACACCAGCTAGCCGACGTGCGCTAGCAGAAAAGTGTAACGGAAGTACGTCAGAACACAATGAATCTCGGGAGATGTAGTTCATCTCGATTTCGAGGCGCAGCGCATTTTGGGAGAGGTAGTTTAGTCGCTCTGTCAACGTAGCTTATAGCAGCTGTGAACATTAAGGTGAGCCCCTGTATTAAAACATGAATGAACATCTCACCTTCAGTTATTAAGCGTCTGCCTGGTGTGCGCGGTGTTTATGAACCTGATAACCCGCTAAAGGAGACAGATCAATGAGTGGTCTTTAGATGTCAACTTTGTCTCTTACTTCGTCTCTCTGCTCCCCTGTCCTCCCACTTCTAACTATTTCAATAATTTTCCTTTGGGAGAACATTGCGTTGTAATGAACTGTTCTGTGTTGTGTTGTGTGGTGCTGTGGTGTGGTGTGTTTCGTTGTATTGTATTGAGCTGTGTGTATTGTGGTGTATAGTATTGTGCTGTATTTTACTGAGCTGTAGTGTCTTGTGTAGTATTGTGTTGTATTGTATTGAGCTGTGTGTATTATGTAGTATTGTAGTGATCTTTGTGTATTGTGTAGTATTGTGTAGCATTGTATTGAGCTGTGTGTATCACTGCCAGCAGCAGCCTGATGGGTCGCGGCTACATGGTGGAGGAGGCGGTGGAGCGATACCTCTCCTCCCTCTGCTCCTCCAGTCCTTTGACCGGCCTTCTCCTCGGACAGGTACCTCTCCTTCCTCTGCTCCTCCCTCTGCTCCTCCACTCCTCTGACCGGCCTGCTCCTCGGACTGGTCCTCTCCTCCCTGTTCTGGAGCTCTGAGTGACAGCTCCTTCAACCTTTTAGTCATTCAGACAATGATTAAAAGGTTGATAGTCTATGATAGTCTAATACAGACAATAACCCTAGTCTATGATGCATGCATTAAGTCTATAATGAATACTATAATAGTCCATACAATAATAGTCCAAAATACAACTAATAATAGTCTATTGTACTAGGCTAGTTACAATAAGGTTTAACAACCTCACTATTGACACATTATAGTACATGCTAGTCTTCATCTTGGCATCTTAATGGATTTCAGAGCTCTGCCCAGAGGGACTTTGTTGTTATGGCGACGCGCACCCCCCAGAGAGAGGTGTGTCCCCTGACCCCCAGCCCTCGGGACACACTGGACATGGAGTGGATCAACGAGCACGCCCGCCAGGTGAGCCCGCGCCCTGTGGCCCCGGGGGGCCGGAAGGTCAAGTAGGGGTCAGATGTCATTGGGTTGCTAGGTGAACATGGGGCTGGTTGCTATGTGGGGTTGCAGGTTGCTATGTGACAGTGGCGTGTGTTGCTAGGTGTCCAGGATGCTTGTTGCTATGTGAGAGTGCCATGTGTTGCTAGGAGTCCAGGATGCTTGTTGCTATGTGACAGTCCCGTGTGTTGCTAGGTGTCCAGGATGCTTGTCGCTATGTGACAGTACGTGTGTTGCTATTTGTCCAGGATGCTTGTTGCCATGTGACAGTCCCGTGTGTTGCTAGGTGTCAAGGATGCTTGTCGCCATGTGACAGTACCGTGTGTTGCTATTTGTCCAGGATGCTTGTTGCTATGTGACAGTACCGTGTGTTGCTAGGTGTCCAGGATGCTTGTTGCTATGTGACAGTACCGTGTGTTGCTAGGTGTCCAGGATGCTTGTCGCCATGTGACAGTGCCGTGTGTTGCTAGGTGTCCCGGATGTTGCCAGGGGGGCTGTCTGTACTGGGAGTTTTCTACATCAGCGATGCTGAAGCCAAAGACACACTCATCACACTCAGACAGGTCAGACACACACACAGCCGCACGCACACGCAAACACCCACACAATACATAATGACATAATAAATGTGTGTGTGTCTAGCTGGTGTTTGCGGTGCAGAAGTCCATCTCCAGGGACTTGCTGTGGCTGAGTGGGGATGATGACATCAGCGAGCGAGTCACCCTGCACGTCAACTCCACCACCAGGAAGTATCCTCTACCTCCTAGAGTGTTACCTGGATATCAGGTCTAAGTGATAGGTCACTATATCTGTGGATAGTGTATAGCTGATGTATTTAATGTCTGCAATGTTCCTTAACATACCTGATCAGAACCTTCTGTAGAACCTTCGACGTGAGAGACCCCAAGGTGATCCGTCTGTCCTCTGTCTCTATGTTATTAAATTGTTATTTGTGAACAACAGTTGTTTAAATGTGTACTGATGCAACAATGTAAAATGACACATCCATATATAATGTAACATTTAAATCAATGTATCAGGCACTGTGATTGGCTGTTTCAGAGCACAGCCAAGCCAGCTGATTGGAGGTATCAATCAGGGGTGTGTGGCTCCTGGCCAATGGTGTGGAGCTGTGTGGAAGTGGAAATACCCGTCTCACTGCCCCCCCGAGGGGCCCGACCGGGAGACCTGGAGACCAGTCTGCAGGTAGAGACACACCTAATGTTGTGGTTCATGGTGTGTAACGGTATGTTGTGTTGTGTTTTGGTATATCATAGTGTGTTACTGTATGTTCTGTTGTGTTGTTGGACATCAAGGTGTGTTACGGCATGGTGTGTTGTGTTGTTGTACATCATGGTGTGTTACGGTATGGTGTGTTGTGTTGTTGTACATCACAGTGTGTTACGGTGTGTTGTTGTACATCACGGTGTGTTAGGGTGTGTTGTTGTACATCACAGTGTGTTACGGTGTGTTGTTGTACATCGTGGTGTGTTGTGTTGTTGTACATCACAGTGTGTTACGGTGTGTTGTTGTACATCATGGTGTGTTGTGTTGTTGTACATCATGGTGTGTTACGGTATGGTGTGTTGTGTTGTTGTACATCACAGTGTGTTACGGTGTGTTGTTGTACATCATGGTGTGTTACGGTGTGTTGTTGTACATCGTGGTGTGTTCAGGAGGGACTGAAGCTGTGGGCCCAGCAGATAGAGAGAGGAACATTTCTGCTGGATGGGAGAAAGATCTCAGAGGACACAGAACTCACAGGACCGACGGTAAGCTACCTACAGCACCACCTATAGCACCACCTACAGCACCACCTACAGCACCACATACAGCACCACCTACAGCACCACATACAGCACCACCTACAGCACCACATACAGCACCACCTACAGCACCACATACAGCACCACCTACAGCACCACCTACAGCACCACCTACAGCACCACATACAGCACCACCTACAGCACCATAACACCAGCACCACCTACAGCACCATAACACCAGCACCACCTACAGCACCACCTACAACACCACCTACAGCACCATAACACCAGCACCATAACCACTACCCTAACACCACCACCACCCTAAATAACACCACCTACACCACCCTAAATAACACCACCTCCATAGTGTTATATATTGTGTCTGTTGTGTAATATTTTTTATGTTGTGTTTCAGAAGCGGAATGTGAAGCAATCCCTCCAAGCCCAGATACTGACCACACCGGTTAGAACACACACGCACACACGCGCACGCACGCACGCGCACGCACGCACGCACGCACGCACGCACGCACGCATGCACGCATGCACGCACGCACACAAAAATCTAACGCAGTTGGTGTGGTCCAGGTGTGTCCAGGTGAGCAGGTCCCCCAGGTGGGGGCCTCTGGGGGGAGGGTCGTGCTGAGAGGGGCGGTCCACACTAGAGCCTACCTCCATGGCAACAAGCCCACCGCCAGGCTGGCAGAGAAGGTACCTGTCCGTCTGTCACTACCTGTCTGTCTGTCACTACCTGCCTGTCTGTCACTACCTGCCTGTCTGTCTGACGGGGTAGGATTAGTAGTCTGTCAGCAGGTGGTCCTGAGGACTCAGTGTGTGTGTGTGTGTGTGTGTGTGTGTGTGTGTGTGTGTGTGTGTGTGTGTGTGTGTGTGTGTGTGTGTGTGTGTGTGTGTGTGTGTGTGTTAGGCCCTGAAGAGGGACCTGCTCTCCACCGTGGCCCTGAGGCTCAACATGGTCTTGGAGGAGCTGATGGAGACCCAGGAGAGAGGTAAAAACACACACACACACACACACACACACACACACACACACACACACACACACACACACACACACACACACACACACACACACACACACACACACACACACACACACACACACACAGACAGTCTCTCTCTCTCTCTCAGACAGGCTCTCTCTCCCCACGCGGGTGATGTGCCCCCTGCGGGGGCTGGGTGTGGGTGTGTGTGACTACCGGTTCAGTGATGAGGGGCCGCTTGAGGTTCTGGACCGTCTGAAGGAGATCCTCGACCTGGAGGTAAGACAGGAAGACCTGGACCACACACAGGAAGAGGAGGCGGTCACCGTGGAGACACAACCAGCACCAACCGGTGGGTTTCTTCATCACACCATAAAATATATAATGTAATATTAATATATCTAATGCTATATATACAATATAAAATATATAATATAATATCATTTAATATATAAAATATATGATATATAATATATGATGTAATATATATATATATATGTAATACATATAATGTTATATCATAATATGTTATATCATGTACCTTGTATAAGCGATCATATATCATGTACATGACCCCTCCTCACTGTCTCCATCAGAGGGCGTTCAGAGGTCAGAGCTACAGGCGGCCGTGGTCCCGCCCCTGAAGCCACAGGGGAGGAGCTACATTGGTAAACACCTCTCACCTGGCTCACCTGACCAGACTCACCTGACTCACCTGTCTCACTTGAGCAGTCTTACCTGACCGGTCTTACCTGTCTTCACTTTCTCACCTGACCAGACTCACCTGTCTCACCCGACCAGTCTCACCTGACCAGTCTCACCTGACCAGACTCACCTGTCTCACCCGACCAGTCTCACCTGACCAGACTCACCTGACTCACCTGACCAGACTCACCTGACTCACCTGACCAGACTCATCTGACCAGACTCACCTGACTCACCTGACCAGACTCACCTGACCAGACTCACCTGACCAGACTCACCTGTCTCAACCGACCAGTCTCACCTGTCTCACCTGTCTCCACCTGTGTGTGTCTCCTAGGTGCTGCCATGGCGACGGTGATGGCCCTCCTTGCGGCGGCGGCGGCGCTCCTCTACCTGGATGACTGACTGAATAAAAAGTCTGGTTCTTACCTGATGACTGAGTGAAAGGGTCTGGTTCTTACCTGATGTCTGAGTGAATAAAGGGTCTGGTTCTTACCTGATGTCTGAGTGAATAAAGGGTCAGGTTCTTACCTGGTGAATGAGTGAATCAAGAATCAGGTTCTTACCTGATGAATGAGTGAATCAAGGGTCTGGTTCTTACCTGATGAAGGAGTGAATAAAGAGTGATTCTTACCTGATGACTGGGTGAATAAAGGGTCTGGTTCTTACCTGATGACTGAGTGAATAAAGGGTCTGGTTCTTACCTGATGACTGAGTGAATAAAGAGTCGTTCTTACCTGATGACTGAGTGAATAAAGAGTCTGGTGTGTTCCTGGTCTGTTGTCCTCATGGCCTCAGGGAGACTGGGTGTTCTAGGCTCTGTTAACTCTAGTACTGGTCCAGGTACCTGTGGACTCTGCTGCTCACCTGGTGGATCTGCTGGTCCTGCGACAGGGGGGTCTTCAGTCCCAGAGGAGGTCTTCAGTCCCACAGGTCTTAAGTCTCAGAGGTCATCAGTCCCAGAGGAGGTCTTCTGTCTGAAGGTCCTCACTCACCCCCTCACCCAGCCGCCGCCCTTCTCAAGCTCATGACGTGTTCTCGGGGGTGCAGCCACATGGGGGCCAGGCCCCCCCTGGTCAGAGGTTGGCCACCCCGCTGGCCCCCCGAGTCTGAAAAAAATAAATAATAATAATCCTGAACAGAAAGTCTAAAAAAAGCTGAAATATATGCACTATTAGTTTGATCTAACGTTGACTTATTATTCTTATTCAAAGTGTTATACTTTGACATTTTGAATAAATATTGCACTCAAAATAGCCCCCCCCCCTTTTATTTCATCCATAAATCCCGTTTTTCATTTGTTTCTAAAAAAAGGCTTTGCTGCTACTTTTATTCCATTATTAGACTATGGTGATGTACTATACAAGAATGCCTGCTCTACTTCACTGCATATGCTGGATGCTACATATCATTGTGCTTTAGGATTCATTACCGGCTGTAAATCACTCACCCATTTGCACCCTGTACTCTAAAGTAGGCTGGCTGTCTTTGTCAGCTCGCAGGCTTCTTCACCGGTAAACCTTCATTTACAAAGCAATTACTGGACTACTCCCTTCATATCTCTGCACCTACCTCACTTTTATATCAAATTCATCATACAGTTTGCGCTCTCTGGACTTTCTATCCACCTCAGTCCCCAGAACTCATACTGGGTTTGGGAAGAGGGGCTTCATGCTCCCTCTGCCTGGAACACTCTTCAAAAAACACTCAAATTGCAGGAACTCATGGCAAATTTTTGAGTTTTTCAATGTTTCACTAAATAGTATTTTATCATTGTCTCAGAATTGTTCTTCTTCACCCACTGGAATGTATTTGTCTCTTTTTTCTCATGTCTGTGCTTTCTTTTTATGTTTTTCGTGGGGGGGCGATGAAGTTCCCTGCTTTCTTCTCAACAGATAAGTCAATGTTACTGTCTAAATTACAAGCCTTTCTCATTGCTTTGTTGTGTATTTCACACACATTTACATAGGCAGCATAATGGTAGAACACTTACAGTTAAAAGCCTAAACAGCCTCGTTGGTGGATATAGCAGCATATATGCTGCTATATCAACAAAACAAAAAAAAATCATTGTGTGTCAAGTTGTTAACTGATGCTATAGGCTAGACTATGACATAGCAATATTACCAATTAAACACTTTATGAACATGGCAACATAATTCACTACCTTGCTCTAGGATTAATTACTCATGCATGATCAGACTAATTAAACTAATGATTCAATGCAGTTTGAAGTTTGTTTGAAATAACGTGGCTCATCACCCGAAATAAAACTCGATAAGATAGTATTGGATGACATGTTGTCATAGCTTCTTGGCACATACTGCCTACCGTAGTTGCAACCAGGTAGCAACGCACATTTGAAAAAGCGAGGCGCTGAGAGCACTATTCGTTTGAATGCAAACTACAATTATTACACAGTGTCCCTTTAAAGGAATACCTAAAGGTCAAAAGAATAACACTGAACCACGACAAAAGGCATCCACAGATACACTGTGAAGACCCAATAAAGGAGAGACCTGGTTTAGAAAATGAAATCAGACTTTAATTCAGAGTCAGTGAATATAAGTTTGTTCTCCTCTTCAACATCTCAGCTTCTCCTGACCTCAGAACAAATAGGATCATAACTAGAATCAAAACTTGCATAAATAGAAAACTCAACACTTCAGAATTCATAGTGAAAAAATATGTCTATCTGTTCAGATTCTGTGCACCTAAAACATAAATTAAGAGAAGAATTTTGTTGATTTAAGTATTTAAAAATGCTGGAAAGAATTTGATAATATTCAAAAGCATTAAATAATCCTGAAACGTTTTAAGAGACGCTAAATTGTGTTTAATAATACTGAATAGTATTTAATAATACTGCACAGGATTTAATAATACTGAATAGTATTTAATAATACTGCAAAGTTTTTAATAATACTGAATAGTATTTCAAAATACTGAATAGTATTGATTAATACTGCACAGCATTGAATAACGCTGCACAGTGTTTAATAATACTGAAAAGTATTTAATAATGCACACAAAGCTGTGTCCAGTATGCTGGGACCATCTTCAGTATTCCACCATAACGTGATGTGGTGGATTCTGAAGAGGGACACTTCATCATCTTTAATTACCTTAAGACCTTATATCAAGGGAGAAAATGTAAACTGGTGATTGTTGACACGGACTCCCTAAAACAACTCAAATCACACAGAGAGCAATAATACGCAAAAATAATAGCATACAAATACCCTAAACATCAGCTACAAAAATACTACATCCACAACGAATGAAATGTGGGGCAGAATTGATCAAATAGAAACAACTCTAGGATTGGGGTATCAATAAGGTATCAATAACAATCAATCATATCTTGTAGGAATGTGAAGAGGAACTCAGTTTTGATCAAAGTAATTTTACACGTGTAATACAAAATGAGAGGAAGTCAAATAAAAACTAGTTTCATCTAACATATGAAACCCCCTAGCCCCTCCTCCACCCCCCATGACCTCCCCCACCCCCCCTAGTCCCTCCTGACTCCCCCATGACCTCCTCCGATCACCCTCTGGCAGTTACTGGTTTTCTACCCTGGCCCCGCCCCCTCAGTAACATCTGTCCCTAACCCCACCCCCGTACTAAACATGCCCTGTGGTAGTAGCCACGCCCCTCAGGCCCTGCTGGGTGGGGGTGCGTTTGCTACATAGGTGTTCTCGATGCAGAGGACCACCAGAGGGGTGGAGCAGGAGCGGCTGTGCTGACCAATCAGGCGGCCCGTCTGGAGAAGGGAGGCGTAGCCTGTGACCTCCCGGTCGCCCGCCCGCCACGCCTCACAGTAGCTAGTCGTGGCTCGCACGCCCACCACACTCGAACCATGCCACACCTGCTTCTCTGGCCTGGAGAGAGAGAGAGAGAGAGAGAGAGAGAGAGAGAGAGAGAGAGAGAGAGAGAGAGAGAGAGAGAGAGAGAGAGAGAGAGAGAGAGAGAGAGAGAGAGAGAGAGAGAGAGAGAGAGAGAGAGAGAGAGAGAGAGAGAGAGAGAGAGAGAGAGAGAGAGAGAGAGAGAGAGAGAGAGAGAGAGAGAGAGAGAGAGCAGAATATGGTCAGAATCAGTCGGCCAAAAAGAAGAAGCGAATGAAAGAGAGGAGAGGTTGAGAGGAGGAGAGAGGAGAGGAGGAGGAGGGAGAGCATCAGACTCACCATGCCGGATCGGTCAGGACGTCACGGCCGTCAAAGGAGTAGAGGGGCGTGGCAGGGTTAAACACGCCCCCATTCCCTGAGAAGATTGACGCCCAGCTGCTGAACAGAACCTCCCCCTGAGAGGAGAGGAGACAGGAGATGAGAGAAGAGGAAGAGAGCAGAGAGCAGAGAGCAGAGAGCAGAGAGCAGAGGAGAGGAGAGGAGAGGAGAGAGCAGAGAGCAGAGAGCACAGAGGAGAGGAGAGGAGAGGAGAGGAGAGGAGAGGAGAGGAGAGGAGAGGAGAGGAGAGAGCAGAGAGCAGAGAGCAGAGAGCAGAGAGGAGAGGACAGGAGAGGAGAGAGGAGAGGAAATGGGAGTAAATAAAGTATAATCTAATATTATAATCTAGTTTAACTGCATATAGTATAATCAAATCTAGTATAATATAGTATAATGTCATATTATTAAATCTAGTATAATCTCAACAATTAAATCATTTATTTTATCTAGTATATAGCTCATCTAGTAAAAACGTAATCAAGTGTAGTATAATCTAATATAATCTCATTGAGTATAATCGACTGGTCTAGTATAATGTCGTTAAATCTAGTGTAATCTAGTATAATCTAGTCTAGAATGATCTAGTACAATCTAGTATCATCTAGTCTAGAATGATTTAGTATAATCTAGTATCATCTAGTCTAGTCTATTATCATCTAGTCTCGTACAATGTAGTTGAATCTAGTCTAGAATAATCTAGTATAATGTAGTCTAGAATGATCGAGTATAATCTATTATAATCTAATCTAATCGAGTAAAATCTATTATCATCTAGTCCAGTCTAGTCTAGTATCATCTAGTCTAGCATAATGTATTTTAATCTAGTATCATCTAGTCTAGAATAATCGGGTACAATCGATTATCATCTAGTATAATATGATCTAGTATAATATAGGATAATCTGGTATCATCTAGTCTCGTCTAGTATATTCTAGCATAATCTAGTATTCTCTAATGTAGTATAATCTAGTTTAATCTAGTATAATCCGGCATAAAATAGTATAATCTAGTCTAGTCTACTCTAGTATAATCTAGTCTGGTATAATGTAGTTTTATCTAGTATCATAGTATAATATAGAAAGCTAGTATCATGAAGTCTAGAATGATTTAGTATAATCAAGTATAATCTGGTATCCTCTAGTCTATTCTAGTATAGTCTAGTCTAGTCTAATCCGGTCTAATCTGTCTCATTTGGTCAAATCAAGTCTAATATGGTCTAATCTGGTATCATCTAGTCTAGTCTAGTATCGTCTAGTCTAGTCTAATCCGGTGTAATCGGTTTCATCAAGTCTAATCTGGTATCATCTAAACTAGTCTGATCCGGTCTAATCTGGTATAATCTAGTCTAATCTGGAATCGTCAAATCCGGTCCAATCTGGTATCATCCAGTCTAATCTGGAATCATTTAGTCTAGTCTAATCTGGTATCATCTAGTCTAATCTGGAATCATCTAGTCTAGTCTAATCTGGTATCATCTAGTCTAGTCTGGTCTAATCCAGTCTAATCTGGTATCCTGGGCCTACATGGAGGTTGACGACGGGCATGCTGTGGCGGTCGTTCCTCCTGACGATTGTTGCTAGGTCCTGGAGGTGGGAGGATAGGAAGGCCCGGTAGGTGGAGGTCAGCCCCCCCGCTCGCGCCTGCTGGTAGCACTGGAAATCGGCCCCCCGTATCCCCCGCATGTCGCCCCGCAGGGGGGAGTTCAGAGCCACCAGGCGGAGCTGGAGGGGAGGGAAGGAGGAGGTGGAGAAGGAGGAGGAGGAGGAGGAGGGGAAGCAGGATGAGGAGGGGGATGGGAGAGGGAGGAGGAGATGGAGGAGGTGGGAGGGAAGGAGGGGGGAGGATGAGGAGGGGGGAGGAAGGGGAGGGGGGGAGGAGGAGGAGAATCAGAACAGTAAATGGATAGTATTGGGATTCACCTTCATGAACTGATTGGTGTGTGTGTGTGTGTGTGTGTTAGTGTGTTTGTGTGTGTGTGTGTGTGTGTGTGTGTGTGTGTGTGTGTGTGTCTGTGTGTACCCCAGGTACTGCAGAGACGGTCTGGGGAAGCAGGTTGTAGCTGGGCTGGTACCCTCTACTGGACTCCTGCAGCTCCTATCACACACACACACACACACACACACACACACACACACACACACACACACACACACACACACACACACACACACACACACACACACACACACACACACACACACACACACACACACGCGACATGGTATGACATGACATGTCGTAAAGCATTTTTGTGGGGCTGTAATGACGCAGGTGGAGAGCGTCTCTCGTGCGTCCTGTCGTGTGTTTTGTTTGTTTGTCTAAGTTTTATTCCCGTGTCTAGTTGGCTGAAGTGATTGAATGGTACGTTGTATACCTATTTAGATTACTGGTTTGATCAAAGAGCTTCCAGCGTCCCTGAACTTTATAAAATTCTACTTCAAGATGAGGAAGTGTCTACTATTGTTGCTGCTGCTACTTTGGATGGCCGGATCACTCGCTGCTTTTGGGAGGCTCGCAATTGGAATTCTGCAGTACTCCCAAGATGATCTGCTGCTACTACGGAACACGGGATAGACAGGATATAGCCCCCACCACGATCGCGAGCGGGATACTTCGAGAAGGAAGCGGGGTTAAGGAGGAGGAGTAAGGCAGAGGCTGTAAAGACTGGCACACCAAAAGGCCCACCGCTCCTGTCCATCGTACTTGCCAATGTCCGCTCAGTACTTGCCAATGGGCGTATGTCAGGCGAACCTGATCTGTCTCACTGAAACCTGGTTGGATAATAACATCGCAGACTCTCTATGGACGGAATCGGAAGTCCGCTTAGACTGGACCAGGGCACTGAGTAGCCTGAAAAGGCATGGGGCGGTCTGTGTGTCAATATAAATCGGGGAATGGAGCAGAACTGATGTTGAAGGACTCCTGCTGCACACCTGACTTGGAGATGCTTGCCATTTAATTAAGACCCAAATATTTACCCTGTGAGTTTAGTCAGTTGTCCTTATTGCTTGTTTACTTCCCTCCCTCAGGCAACGTCACACGCGCATATGAGGCCATAGCAGCGTGTGTCCACAAAACTGAAACTGGCATGTCAAAAACCTCCCCTCAGTACTGCGGACCATAACGTTGTCCATCTTATCCCTGCTTATCGCACAAAGCTGTAAATGGAGGGTGTTATAAAGAAGCAGGTGAAAAAGTAGGATACTGCTGCAATTGAGACTCTTCAGGCCTGCTTCGAGTGCACTGAGTGGGAGGTGCTAACGCAGGGCAACAGCCTAGAGGAGGCTACTGATGTGGTAACTGACGACTCTACCACTACCATAACTTTCTTTGAGGCGATGGTTGTCCCTACTAAGACTGTTAAGGCTTTTCCTAACAACAAGCCTTGGATTACAAAAGCCTTGAAGTCAACCCTGAATGAAAATAAAATTTCAATCCTCTCCGGAAATAAAATTGAGTCCAAACTCAACAAACAATTTAAAGCAACGAAGAGGGAATGCAAGGAGAGGGTTGAGAAACTCTTTCTGAAGGGTAAGCCAAGAGATGCCTGGTAAGGTGTCAAAACCCTAGCTGGTCTCCCCAATGACAACTCAACTCTACCCACCACCGGGGCAAAAGACTGCATTGACATGGCAGAGAACCATAACCAGTTCTACTGCAGGTTTGAGAAATTGGACTACACACAGCAGCTGGAGAAGCTAATGGAGGAGCTCACTACTAGGATGCCGGGCCATGTAAATCGGGAGCTGGGTGCTCTCATTTCTGACAAGCAGACACCAGCGAGAGAGTTAACGGCTGCCTCAGCACATTCAGAAGGATTTTCAGAGGTGCTCCACAGGGCTCGGTCATCTCACCAGTTCTTTACACACTCTACACCAACAACTGCAGAAGCATAAACCCAGACATTACATACATCCAGTATTCTGACGACACTGTCATCATGGACTCCACCAACGCATAAGATCAGTTACAGTCTGAGTTGGCCACTTTTTCAGACTGCAGGCAGAATTGCCTTGATCTCAACATCACCAAAACAAAATAACTAATGATAGAGTTCCGTAAGGCCCCCTCCACCTTTCCCAATCTGACAACCCGCTGATACAGAGGGTTGACACATATAGATAGCTTAGGACAATAATCAACCACAAACTCAACTTCAAAACAAATACTGAAAAAATCCACTCAAAGTGCCAGCAGCGTCTCTTTTTCCTTCGCAAACTCCAGGGCCACCAATCCGTTCTGATAGCATTCTACCGATGTTTCATTGAATCCATAATAACCTTTAACATCACTTCCTGGTTTGGAGCACTGTCCAACATCCATAGGAACCCACTAAACAGTAATCAGCTAAATTGAGCAGCAAAATAATTGGACAACAGCAGGAATCACTCATCAGTAACAAAAGGACCAAGCAAAAAGCAGCACAAATCACCTTGGACATCACACATGCTCTACACAGCCAGTATTGCCTCTTACCCTCAGGCCACAGATACAGAGCCCCTACATTAAAGACAAATAGAGCCCTGTCAAGCTTTGTCCTGGCATCCATAATAATTTGGACCGTCTCCACTCTTTTTTAACACCCAGACTCTTTTATAACTATTATGTATTGTGCCTCCACTATGGAGGTACTATCCATTCACTAGGCTTAGCAAAGATTATTTATCTGCCATATGTCTAGTGTGAGCTGATGGTGTGTGTGTGTGTGTGTGTGTGTGTGTGTGTGTGTGTGTGTGTGTGTGTGTGTGTGTGTGTGTGTGTGTGTGTGTGTGTGTTTATTGTATGTATTATTGGGTATGGACACACCCTGCTGCTCCTCCACATGTGAAGCTCCTAACGGAAGAATAAAGTTCTTTGAATTGAATTGTCATCATTACATATTTTCTGTGTGCGTGTGTGTACATGGCTGTGTGTGTGTGTGTGTGTGTGTGTGTGTGTGTGTGTGTGTGTGTGTGTGTGTGTGTGTGTGTGTGTGTGTATGAATGTATGTATGTGTGTACCTGCCTCTGTGTGTGTTTGTGTGTGTGTGTGTGTGTGTGTGTGTGTGTGTGTGTGTGTGTGTGTGTGTGTGTACCTGGCTAGGAGTGTGTGTCCTCGCTCTTCGTGCTGCTGATCTGCTGAGAGGAGAGGAGGGGCTGTCTGCGGGCAGCTGGAGCAACTGGCCTAGCTACACACACACACACACACACACACACACACACACACACACACACACACACACACACACACACACACACACACACACACACACACACACACACACACACACAAGACAGTTGACAGACCCTCATAAAGGCTCATTAACGTTAACCTTAATGAGCTGCAGCTACTCAGCCGTACCAGCAGGGGCCGCCAGCCACTCAGCGTCCGCAGGTACAACTCCCCGCTCTCCGACACCAGCGCCAGGCTGCCCTCCCTCAGCCCCTCCCCCTCCCGGGACAGCGCCTGGAGCGTCTGGTACGACCTCACCTGTACACACACACATAAACACACACACACACACACACACACACACACACACACACACACACACACACACACACACACACACACACACACACACACACACACACACACAAACAGAACATTAATATTTGAGTGCGAGTTTGAGTTTGTGAGTGTTTTTGTGTGTGAGTGTGACTCACTGGGCTGAAGAGGTCTTTGGCCCCGGGGGATCCAGGGGGTCCGGGGGGTCCGGGGATGTTGACAGCTGTCAATAACAACATACATTTGGTCAGGTTGTGTTGATAGATGATTAATGTTCTTATTTTACTGCTGTTCACAGTGGACATGTCACTGTGCCAATAAAGCTTGACATGGATTGAATTGAAGGCTACCTGCTCCGTAAGCAGGCGGGGGGCCGGGGGGGCCGGGGGGTCCCTTGGGGCCAGGCCGTCCGGACCTTGAACTCCCGGGATGACCTGGCTCTCCGGCCGGTCCTGGAGGGCCCACCGTGCACTCCCCCTTCGGACCCTGGAGGGAGATGTACCTTTAAGAACTTTACAGACTGCTACTTTACAGACCGCTGCTTTACAGACCTTTACAGAACGCTACTTTACATACCCTACAGACCGCTGCCTTACAGACCTTTAAAGACTTCTGCTTAAAGACCTTTACAGACTGCTGCTTTACAGACCTATACAGAACGCTACTTTACATACCGTTTAAGACCATTACAGATTGCTGCTTTACAGACCCTTACAGACAGATGCTCAACTGACTGCTAATTTACGGACTGCTGCTTTACAGACCTTTACAGACTGCTGCTTTACAGAATGCTACTTCATAGACCTTTACAGACCCTTACAGACTGCTGCTTTGAAGACCTTTACAGACTGCTGCTTTACAGACCTTTACAGACCGCCACTTTACAGACCTCTACTTTACAGACCGCTGCTTTGCAGACCGCTAATTCACAGGTCACAACTTTGCAGACCACAGCTGTACAGACCGCTGCCGTACAGAACAATACTTTACAGACCGCTGCTTTGCAGAACGCTACTATACAGACCGCTACTTTACAGACCGCTGCTGTACAGACCGCTGCTGTACAGACCGCTGCTGTACAGAACAATACTTTACAGACCGCTGCTTTGCAGAACGCTACTATACAGACCGCTACTTTACAGACCGCTGCTGTACAGACCGCTGCTTAACAGACTGCTGCTTTACAGACCGGTACTTTTCAGTCACCTCAAAGCAAGACCTTTACAGACCGCTGTACAGTTCATGGCCTGGTCCTGGTTGGCCGTGTTTGACTTGAACTCACCACCAGCCCGGGGCGCCCCGGGGCTCCGGGCCGACCCGTGGAGCCGGTGTCGCCCTTCTCGCCCTTCACCCCCCTGTAGCCCAGCTCTCCCTCAGCACCCTGGGGAGAGAGAGGGAGAAACAACACTGAATAGAGCAGCATAGAGAGAGAGAGAGAGAGAGAGAGAGAGAGAGAGAGAGAGAGAGAGACTCACCAACACTGTATCAGTAAGCAGGGATTCTGTTGCAGAGAAAGAGGACAGGAATCATCATTATGACATCATTGGCCTCTTTTGTGTGTGTGTGTGTGTGTGTGTGTGTGTGTGTGTGTGTGTGTGTGTGTGTGTGTGTGTACGTGCCTGCTTGCTTGCGTGCGTACATGTGTGAGTGTACCTGTCTCTCCAGGTTTTCCTTCATCTCCTTTTTCTCCTTTTGTTGCAGCTACTCTAACACCTGTCTGCTAGTACACACACACACACACACACACACACACACACACACACACACACACACACACACACACACACACACACACACACACACACACACACACACACACACACACACACACACACACACACACACACAGACACACCATTGAGAAAATCGACAGTGGCTTTGATTATCATCTAGTGTATCTTAGCGGTAGCCTGCCTTACATTAGTGTATCTTTGGGATAGCCTGCGTAGCACTACTGTATCTTAGCGGTAGCCTGCCTAGCATAAGTGTATTTTAGCGGTAGCTTATCTTACAGTCACAGCAAACGAGAACCTTCTCACTCACTCCGTTCAGCACCAGAACTCTTCCCGGTGGACCAGGGGGGCCAGGACGACCCTTGGGGGGAGAGAGAGAGAGAATAATTTACCTTATTGATTGACATAATTGATCATAGGATTAATTATATTGACATTAGTGAATAGTATAATTAATAGTATTGATTTCTTACTGGAGGTCCTGAAGAGTTTCCTTTGTCGCCTTTCCTACCAGACGACCCGGGACGGCCCTACACACACCCACACACACACACACACACACACACACACACACACACACACACACACACACACACACACACACCTTTATACTATATCCTATAGAGGATATATATGATATATAGGATATAGGTGGAGGATAAAGTAGATATGGTATAGGGGATATAGTATAGAGGATATAGTATAGAGGATAGAGAAGCTAAAGAGGATAGAGAAGATTGAGAGGATATAGTATACTATATCCTCTATATCCTCTGCTGTCACTCACCGGTCGCCCGGGGAAGCCGTATTCTCCTTTGAGGCCCTGGGGACCGATGGGCCCCTGAAACAAAACAAACAGAGGGTCACAAGTGAATAACACACGCTGAGTGTGTGTGTGTGTGTGTGTGTGTGTGTGTGTGTGTGTGTGTGTGTGTGTGTGTGTGCGTGAACGTGAGCATGTGTGTGCCTATGTGTGTATGTGTGTGTGTGTGTGTGTGTGTGCGTGATCTCTAAACTCACGATGAAGCCAGCAGGGCCTGGAACGCCACGGTCTCCCTGGAAACAGAGAGCATCATGGGAAAAGGAGTCTTAAGACACTATAAACTGGTCAGGGTCTCTAACCCATTGTTCACTAATAGTGATGAGGTGATGGTGATGAGGTGATGTGGTTATGAGGTGGTCATGAAATGATTTGTTTATGAGGTGATGGTGATGAGGGGATGAGGTGGTGTTGATGAGGTGATAGGGTGATGGTGATGAGGTGTTGAGGTGATGGTAATGAGGTGGTGGTGATGAGGTGGTGATGATGCGGTGGTGGTGATGAGGTGATGGTGATGAGGTGGTGGTGATGAGGTGTTGAGGTGATGGTAATGAGGTGGTGGTGATGAGGTGGTGGTGATGAGGTGGTGGTGATGAGGTGGTGGTGATGAGGTGGTGGTGATGAGGTGGTGATGAGGTGGTGGTGATGAAATGATGGTGATGAGGTGGTGATGAGGTAGTGGTGATGAGATGGTGATGAAGTAGTGGTGATGAGATGGTGATGAGGTAGTGGTGATGAGATGGTGGTGGTGAGGTGGTGGTGAGGTGGTGGTGGTGAGGTGGTGGTGAGGTGGTGGTGGTGAGGTGGTGGTGATGAGGTGGTGGTGATGAGGTGGTGGTGATGAGGTGGTGGTGGTGAGGTGGTGGTGAGGTGGTGGTGATGAGGTGGTGGTGAGGTGGTGGTGATGAGGTGGTGGTGGTGAGGTGGTGGTGGTGAGGTGGTGGTGAGGTGGTGGTGAGGTGGTGGTGATGAGGTGGTGGTGATGAGGTGGTGGTGAGGTGGTGGTGATGAGGTGGTGGTGATGAGGTGGTGGTGGTGAGGTGGTGGTGATGAGGTGGTGGTGGTGAGGTGGTGGTGATGAGGTGGTGGTGGTGAGGTGGTGGTGATGAGGTGGTGGTGATGAGGTGGTGGTGAGGTGGTGGTGATGAGGTGGTGGTGATGAGGTGGTGGTGATGAGGTGGTGGTGAGGTGGTGGTGAGGTGGTGGTGAGGTGGTGGTGATGAGGTGGTGGTGATGAGGTGGTGGTGAGGTGGTGGTGATGAGGTGGTGGTGAGGTGGTGGTGATGAGGTGGTGATGAGGTGGTGATGAGGTGGTGGTGAGGTGGTGGTGAGGTGGTGAGGTGGTGGTGAGGTGGTGGTGATGAGGTGGTGGTGGTGAGGTGGTGGTGATGAGGTGGTGGTGATGAGGTGGTGGTGAGGTGGTGGTGATGAGGTGGTGGTGGTGAGGTGGTGGTGAGGTGGTGGTGAGGTGGTGGTGATGAGGTGGTGGTGCTCACCTTGGCCCCCCGGGGCCCCTGCGGCCCTCTGGCCCCCAGCAGGAGGGAGCCGTCTGCTGCGATGGTCACTCCAGGCTCCCCCTTATCTCCCTGGAGCCCGAGAGGAAGGATATCCACACGGATATAATACTGTATGTATATATACTTATAAATATATATGCATACAATAGTATTATATATATTTATTCTACTTCATTTAAGAATGCTCGATTCTGATTGGCTGGGAGGGGTGCATTAATCCGTCATATTGCCCGCTGACTGGTCGGTTCTACTTGCTGCTGACTGAGCACAGTAGATCAATACGCCGCTTGTATCGTTTTCTATCACATACATTTCCAACATGAGGTCCATAGTAAAAATAAACCAAGGAGTGCATGTTTGATCGATCATCATTAAAGCTGACTTGATACGAATGTAGCAACTACGTTTTTAAACTAGTGATCAGATCCAGCCTTGTATGGTTGCTATAGAAACGAGTTACCTACAGCTGAGCTAACGTTATTCACCGTAGTTCTAAAGGGAACTACTTTTCGAGGGAGATGAACTTAAACAGAGTATACATTTAATAAGCATGCAATACGAATAAGAAAAAGGCTAATTATTAAAGTATTTGAATTGTTTTATTATGTTTGCCGGCGCGAAGTAGAATAAACGGAATAATCACCTCAAGGCAGGGCAATAAACAGTTTGATATGCCCGGCTCGCGGAAGGTTACCGCCCTCGACTATGTATATATATATATATATATATATATACATACATATACATATACATATACATATACAATATATATATATATATATATATATATATATATATATATATATATACTGTATATATATATATACATATATAAACACTACTATAGATATAAACTTATAAGTGTTTATATATGTACATATATGTATATATATATATATATGTTATTTATACTCATGTTGTGTTCGGTGTTCCTCACCTTTTGGCCTGCGGCCCCCAGGCCCCCAGAGGGGCCCCCGTCCCCTTTAGGCCCCCGCGGCCCCTGAGAGGGAAATGACATAAAAAGACATACATGCCACACAGATATATACTTATAAATGCATAGATGCAAATGGGTGTGTCTCCTGTCACTCAGCAACTAGAAGGGGCTTGATTGACAGCTGTATGGTGGACGGTTCTTACAGGAAATCCTGCTCTGCCAGGCAAACCTTCAGGACCCTGCAACACACACACACACACACACACACACACACACACACACACACACACACACAGCAAAGTGTCAACTGTGGTGCTGCTAAATAGTGTGTGTGTGTGTGTGTGTGTGTGTGTGTGTGTGTGGGTGTGTGTGCGTGTGTGTGTGCTTGTGTGTGTGTGTGTACTCCCTGCTCCTCAAAATATGGGAAAAAGAGGAGATCCCCGCACAGCTGAAGGATGCTTTAGTCATATCCCTCTTTAAGAAGGGTGACAAGGCGGACTGTGGGAATTACTGTGGTGTTTCCCTCCTTTCCACCATAGGGAGGGTGTTAGCTCGGGTTTTGGCCAATAGACTCACCCCCCTGTCAGAAAGCAACCTTCCTGAGTCTCAGAGTGGATTCCGCCCAAACAGGGGCACTACGGATAAGATCTTTGTTGCTCGGCAGTTGCAAGAAAAGTACCAGGAACATAATAAACCTCTATGTATGGCCTTTATAGACCTCAACAAAGCCTTTGACTTGAGCCTTGTCAACCGTCAGGCCCTCTGGCTGGTCCTGGCAAAAATCGGCTGCCCAGAAAAATATATCCGAGTGCTGCAGCTGCTGCATGACAACATGTCTGCCACTGTACCGACTGGCTCTAGAGAAGAAACAGAACCCTTTCGGGTCTACACAGGAGTTACGCAGGTATGTGTCATTGCTCCATCGCTGTTCTCCATCTTCATTGCAGCCATCCTCCACCTCACAGGGAACCAGGTGCCGCAGGGAGTCAAAACGATGTACAGGACTGACAGACTTCTGAACGTCAACCGATTCATGGCTCAAGGTCGTACCACCACCGTATCCATCACAGAGCTGCAGTATGCAGACCATAATGCTATTGTAGCCCTTTCAGAGGAGGACCTACAGTGCACTTTGACTGCCTTCGCGAAAGCGTACAAACAGCTTGGTCTGGCCATCATCCTAAAAAAGACTCAAACTCATCAGCCACCACCAAACAGAGCACCAGGTTGAAAACTGTGGACCACTTCCCATGCCTTGGCAGCCTCCTTTCATCTAAAGCCACCATTGATGAAGAGGAACACCAAGCAGATGAAGAAAGGAGATTGCTTCCACCAAAAAGGTTCAACCCAAACCCATAATCGCCACTCCCCACTACCCATGCCCACACTGCCCAAGAATATGCGGGTCCAGGATCGGCCACTTCGCCGATGTGTGTGTGTTTGTGTGCGTGCGTCTGTGTCTGTGAGTGTGTCTGTGTGTGCGTGTGTGCGTGTGTGCGTGTATGCGTGTGTGTGTGTGTGTGTGTGTGTGTGTGTGTGTGTGTGTGTGTGTGTGTGTGTGTGTGTCACCACTGGGCCGGGCGGTCCTCTGATCTCGGTGAAGTTAAACACTCCCTCAGTGTCGTTCAGGAGCTGAGAACCACAAAACACACATTGGTTCTTACCCTCATAACAACACACAGTCGTTGGTTCTTACCCTCATAACAACACACAGTCGTTGGTTCTAACCCTCATAACAACACACAGTCGTTGGTTCTAACCCTCATAACAACACACAGTCGTTGGTTCTTACCCTCATAACAACACACAGTCGTTGGTTCTTACCCTCATAACAACACACAGTCGTTGGTTCTTACCCTCATAACAACACACAGTCGTTGGTTCTTACCCTCATAACAACACACAGTCGTTGGTTCTAACCCTCATAACAACACACAGTCGTTGGTTCTAACCCTCATAACAACACACAGTCGTTGGTTCTTACCCTCATAACACACAGTCGTTGGTTCTAACCCTCATAACAACACACAGTCGTTGGTTCTTACCCTCATAACAACACACAGTCGTTGGTTCTTACCCTCATAACAACACACAGTCGTTGGTTCTAACCCTCATAACAACACACAGTCGTTGGTTCTTACCCTCATAACAACACACAGTCGTTGGTTCTTACCCTCATAACAACACACAGTCGTTGGTTCTAACCCTCATAACAACACACAGTCGTTGGTTCTAACCCTCATAACAACACACAGTCGTTGGTTCTTACCCTCATAACAACACACAGTCGTTGGTTCTAACCCTCATAACAACACACAGTCGTTGGTTCTTACCCTCATAACAACACACAGTCGTTGGTTCTTACCCTCATAACAACACACAGTCGTTGGTTCTAACCCTCATAACAACACACAGTCGTTGGTTCTTACCCTCATAACAACACACAGTCGTTGGTTCTTACCCTCATAACAACACACAGTCATAGGTTGTATCAAATGTAAACACGTACTTCCTGCAGGCTGATGATTGGTCCTGGCGCCCCGGGGGGGCCGGGGGGCCCCTGAATACTCAGCCCGCCCTCGCCACGATCCCCCTGGGAAAAGAGCCAGGTCAATGCGTTTGATCACACGTCTGAACAGGCTTATTATAGGACGGCAACAGAGAGCTCCTTACCTTCAGTCCTGAGGCTCCCTTCTCCCCCTTAGAGCCCTGAGCACAGAGAGGGAGTGAGTGCTAGTACTACTACTGAGTGCTACTACTACTAATGAGTACTACTACTACTGAGTACTACTGAGTACTACTGCTACTGAGTACTACTACTACTACTGTGTACTACTACTACTACTGAGTACTACTGCTACTGAGTACTACTACTACTGAGTGTAACTACTACTTCTGAGTACTACTACTACTGAGTACTACTACTATTACTACTACTGAGTACTACTACTACTACTGAGTGTAACTACTAGTACTGAGTACTACTACTACTACTAGTAGTGCTACTACTGTGTACTACTACTACTGAGTACTACTACTACGACCAAGTACTACTCCTACTACTACTGTGTACTACTACTACTGAGTACTACTACTACTACTACTACTACCAAGTACTACTCCTACTACTACTGAATACCGCTACTACTACTGAGTACTACTACTAATACTAGTACTGAGTAGTACTCTACTTCTAAGACTAGTTAGTAGTACTGTACTAGTGCTCACCCTGGCCCCTGGCAGCCCTGCCAGACCGGCCTGTCCCTCAGCTCCTGGATCCCCGCGCTCTCCCTGAGATCATCAGAGACACCAGAGACACCAGTGAGACACCAGACACACCAGTGAGACAACAGAGACACCAGTGAGACACCAGAGACACCAGTGAGACACCAGACACACCAGTGAGACAACAGACACAACAGAGACACCAGAGAGACACCTTAAAGAGTGGAGAGTCTACCTACCTTGACTGACAGCCCAGGTGTCCCGGGGACTCCGTCTTTACCCTACAGTAAGGATGACAGACAGCTCTATCAGCCAATGAAATACCAGAGTGTACTCTCAGCAAACATAAAATACTAGTGATACCATAACAATAGTAATACAGCATACCACATTAATCGAGGGCTAGGATCTCTGCTAGGAATCCTGTCTTGTGTTACTAGTGTTACCTTCCTCCCATGATGCACCTGGGCACCATGTGACTAACAGATCAAACAGGGAATCACCTGAAGTGGATAAATAACTACATTGATGGACATATAGATTATCTAAAGATAGATGCATTATATCATATCATATAATACCTTTATTCCTTGAGCTCCGGGAGGCCCAGGTGCACCCTGGGAAAAAAGAGGGATGAGTTGAGATGGAGAGAGAAATGTTACACACACACACACACACACACACACACACACACACACACACACACACACACACACACACACACACACACAAACAGACACACCCAAACACAAACACAGCTCTACCGACCTGTGCACCACGGACTCCAGCACCGATGAGCAGGTCCGTCTTTCCAGAACCTTCCAAGTCCTTCAAAATACAAATACACACACTTAGTCCTCATTAATGAAACACACACTTTGTCCTTAAACACACACCTTAAGTCCCTATATAAACACACATGTTATCTGCTATAGTCCACAGGTCCATAATAGAACCATGATCTTTTCAGTGTCTTTGTGTATTTAACTCTGAGACCCTTAAACCCCACAGAGCTCAACCTGTTGAAGGACTCTGGTCTAGAGGAACCATCTCCACCTCCAAGAAGAACCTGCTCCCTGGGCCTCCGGGGGGTCCTGGGGGTCCAGGGCGGCCGGCGGGGCCGCTGGGTCCATGGGGGCCCCTGACCCCGGGGGGGCCGGCCACGCCCACAGCTCCACACTCCCCCTGGTGGACACACGGGGAAGGCCTCGGGTTCACACGTCTGTACCGCACCCCAGATTTATATAGTAACAGTAGCTATATACTGTATTTATACTGTATGCATATGTATATGTACTGTTTATACATGATATAAACATCAAGTACAAATGGATAAATCCTCACAAACTACCTTTGGTCCTGCTGGCCCGGGGAGTCCTGACTCACCCTAGGGAGGGAGGGGGGAGGGGGAGAGAGGGAGGCGGGAGGGAGGAGGGGGAGAGAGGGAGGTGGGGAGGTGGGGAGGGGGGGAGAGAGGGAGAGGGAGGGGGGGGGGGGGGGGAGGGAGAAGGAGGGAGGGGAGGGGGAGAGAGCGGGGAGGGAGGGAGGAAGGGAGGGAGGGAGGGAGGGAGAGAGGGAGGGGAGGGGGAGAGGGAGGGGGGGGGAGAGGGAGAAGGCGGGAGGGGAGGGAGGGAGAGGGAGGGAGGGCAGGAGGAGGAAGGGGGGAGATAATGACAAATCCAATAGAAGACTGTACATGATGATGAGGATGAGGATGATGAAGCCTCAGTCTCACCTTCTCTCCCACACCTGCAGGAAGACCTGCTACCCCATCTCTTCCTGGGAGGCCCTGGAAGACAGACAGGTGAGAGCAAACAGGTAAGACAAACATACAGACAGACAGGTTAGAAATACCTACAGACAGACAGGTTAGGGACAGGCAGGTTAGAGATACCTACAGACAGACAGGTTACAGGCAGACAGGTTACAGACAGACAGATTAGAGACAGGCAGGTAACTGATACCTACAGACAGACATGTTAGAGACAGGCAGGTTAGAGAGATACCTACAGACAGACAGGTTACAGACAGACAGACTAGTTACGCATAGACAGACTTTTTTACACACACACACACACACACACACACACACACACACACACACACACACACACACACACACACACACACACACACACACACACACACACACACACACACACACACACACACAGACACTCACGCACACACACACAAACAACCGCACACACACACGGCATACACAACGCATTTGCAAATGCAACCTGAAACATGACCTCAAGCACAAACTTCAGCAGGTCAGCTATTGATTCAGTTAGTCGCACAGCAGGTCAGCTATTGGTTCAGTTAGTGGCTCAGCTAGCAGTTATTTTGACGGTAAAGCTAGTCATTAAGCTAGCATTTATCTTAACCATTCAGCTAGTCATTCAGCTAGCCGTTATCTTAACAGTTGCGCTAGTCATTAAGCTAGCGGTACAGCTAGTTATTCAACCAGCTGCCACAGACAAATGTTCTGTGTGAAGAACCTCTGTTTATAATGTGAAAGCTATATCAGCCTGTTAGCGTGTTAGCTTGTTAGCATGCTGGCGCACTCCCAGGCTGCTAACGGTGTTTCACACACCTGTCCGGACCCCCACACTAGGATGGACCCAAGAGCAGGACTAGAGCGGGACCCCAGATCTGGATCCAAACCAGAACCAGAATCAGCACCAGAACCAGAATCAGCACCAGAACCAGAACTAGTACCAGAACCAGAACCAGAACCCAATCCTAAGATGAACTCTGAACTCAGACCTGAATCACCAGAACCACTGAACCACTGAGGAGGAGGAGGAGGAGGAGGAGGAGGAGGGATCAATAGGGAAAGAACAACAGAGATGAGGGATGGATGATAAATGACTTGATTATTAAAGACACACTCAGACAAGTGTAACATGGAACAAACATGATTAACACATGGTGACATACATGTACACATGAAGATCATCTGAAGACAGCTAGAGATGACAGCAGTAGAGTATAGTAATAGAGTACACAAATGGACAACAGACAATATGTTCATCAGAGAGACCAGAGAAGATTGAAGCATCATTCCTCTCATCCACTTCACTCACTGACAGCAGACCGAGGGAGCGGCCGTTTTAACACCAGTTCTGACAACATACTGTACCTTTATGCACCACAATGTGATGCTAACACCAGTTCTGACAACATACTGTACCTTTATGCACCACAATGTGATGCTAACACCAGTTCTGACAACATACTGTACCTTTATGCACCACAATGTGATGCTAACACCAGTTCTGACAACATACTGTACCTTTATGCACCACAATGTGATGCTAACACCAGTTCTGACAAAAGCACTAAAGCATTTATACAGATGTCATATAGCTTCATGTGTTAGGACTATTCATATAGCTCCATGTGCGAGGACTATTGATAAAGTAGTAGTAGTTATAGTTAGGACTATTCATATAGCCTCATGTGTTAGGACTGTTTATAAAGTAGTAGTAGTTATAGTTGAGACTAATCATATAGCCTCATGTGTTAGGACTGTTTATAAAGTAGTGGTAGTTATAGTTAGGACTATTCATATAGCCTCATGTGTTATGTAGTTATAGTTAGTTAGCTCTATAGCTCCATGAGTTAGCTAGCTGTGTAAAGGTCTCTTACTGGGGTCCCTGGCAGTCCTGCCTGGCCGCGCCCCCCAGGGGGTCCAGGGGATCCAGGGCCCGGGGCGACGCCGCGGTTCAGGGGGTCGTGTCCAGGGGGTCCAGGTGGACCGGGCGGACCGGGGGGGCCCTGAGGGACATTACAGTAAATAGTAAATCATCGGTCTTTAAATGGACTTCCTGTCCACATCATCAGACTCTAGACGGACTTCCTGTCCACATCATCAGTCTCTAGGCAGACTTCCTGTCTACATCATCAGTCTTTAAATGGACTTCCTGTCCACATCAACAGTCTTTAGATGGACTTCCTGTCCACATCATCAGTCTCTAGACAGACTTCCTTTCCACATCAACAGTCTTTAGACGGACTTCCTGTCCACATCATCAGTCTCTAGGCAGACTTCCTGTCCACTTCAACAGTCTTTAGATGGACTTCCTGTCCACATCATCAATCATTAGATGGACTTCCTGTCCATATCATCAGTCTTTAGACAGATTCCTGTCTACATCATCAGTCTCTAGATCGAATTCCAGTCCACATCATCAGTCTTTAGATGGACTTCCTGTCCACATCCTCACTCTTTATATGGACTTCCTGACCACATCCTCAGTCTTTATATGGACTTCCTGTAAGGACAGTAAGGTCAATCTACCCTGAGCAGCTCCGAGACCTCCTGGTCCTCAGATCCAGATCCCAGGGCGTCGGCTCCATACTGGAACACAGGTCAGAGGTCACAGGGTCACAGGTCAAAGGGTCAGCTCAGTTCAGCTCAGTTCAGGGTTAGCATACCCTTAACCTGAGGCTAGGTTAAGGTTAGGTTCATGTTTAGTTGAGCTCAAATAAAGGTTACGGTTCAGTTAGGTTAAGCTGAGCACTCACAGGGACGCTTCGTGATCTTGGTGGTCCTGGAGGGCCGGGGAGGCCCGGTTGCCCTGGTAACCCCACACCACTGTCTCCCTGGAAACAGAGATGAGAGAGCGGGAGTGACACATGGAGGGTGGAGGAGGGAGTGACACATGGAGGGTGGAGGAGGGAGTGAACATGGAGGGTGGAGGAGGGAGTGTACATGGAGGGTGGAGTAGGGAGTGTACATGGAAGGTGGAGGAGGGAGTGAACATGGAGGGTAGAGGATGAAGGCAGATCGACTGAAGGATGGTTGGTTACCTTCTCTCCTTTGGCTCCAACCTCTCCAGCTAGACCAGGGAAGCCCTGAGCTCCTCTGAGGCCCTAGAGGGAGAAACACAGAGAGAGGCTCCACCACTCAGAGAGGCTGGACCTCCACCACTCAGAGAGGCTGGACCTCCAACACTCAGAGAGGCTGGACCTCCACCACTCAGAGAGGCTGGACCTCCACCACTCAGAGAGGCTGGACCTCCACCACTCAGAGGGGCTGGACCTCCACCACTCAGAGAGGCTGGACCTCCACCACTCAGAGAGGCTGGACCTCCACCACTCAGAGAGGCTGGACCTCCTGGACCATGTTCTACAGTTAAGTGCTAGGTGTTCGGTGGATTGGTGATAGGTGTTTGGTGTGCTAGGACTTACTGGGTCTCCAACTTCTCCCTTGCTTCCCTGAATAAAAGGAGAGGAAAGAGGAGAGGAGAAAGGAGAGAGGGGAGGGGAGGAGTGAGGAGAGAGGAGAGAGGAGAGAGGAGACAGGAGACAAGAGAGGCGACAGTGTGTTCAGCGTCAGTCCTGGTTACGGTGTACAGGGTGAGGATGCTCCACTCAGAGGCTCACCGTGGCCCCGTCTCTCCCTGCTCCTCCACTGGGTCCCGGAGGGCCTGTTGGGCCTGCTGGCCCCCGGGGGCCTGGCTGAGCCGGGGCCTCCAGTAGCACTCCTCCCTGAGCAGGAGGATAGGTGCCTGGGGGGCCGGGGAGACCGGGGGGCCCCGCGGGGCCTGGCTCTCCTCTCCCGCCTTTGGGGCCTTCTCCATGGACCGCCTATGGGAGGAGCCCACCGAGTTACCTCATGTCTGACTACGTCATGTCCGACTACGTCATGTCCGACTACGTCATGTCCGACTGAATCATGTTACTGCATGTGTAACTACATAATATTATCCTTCACCTTTAAAACTAAATGTACCTTACCTTTGAACTCTGGCTCCTCCCCCCTGGCCCCTGGGACTGGTACGGACCTGAACACATGACCACGTCACATGACCTCATCACATGACCTCATCACATGACCTCGTCACATGACATCATTACATGACCCCACCACATGACCTCGTCACATGACCTCATCACATGACCTCGTCATATGACATCATCACATGACCTCACCACATGATCTCATCACATGACCTCTTCACATGACCTCCTCACCATCTCCAAACATGAAGCTGGTCAATATTTTATAGATTAGAAATTCCTTATTTGATTATTTTGACATGTTTAAACGGAATGGACACGCCCACCTGTCCTCTCTACGACCTCATTGGCCTCTGTCGAGGTCAGCTGACTAGGATGCTGCTCAGGCTCCGCCTCTGGAGCTTCAGTAGGTGGAGCCTGCACTGGTTCCCGGTCCTCTTCCTGTGGGGGGGGGGGAGAGAGAGTGGAGAGTGGAGAGTGGAGAGTGGAGAGTGGAGAGTGGAGAGTGGGAGAGAGAGAGAGAGAACATGTACATAGTGGATGTATCCATGTATGTGTGTGTTTGTGTATGTATGTGTGTTTTTGTCTTCCTTTTGTGCGTGGCCCGTTTGTGTTCGTGTACCTGTGTGTTTGTGTGTGTGTGTGTGTGTGTGTGTGTGTGTGTGTGTGTGTGTGTGTGTGTGTGTGTGTGTGTGTGTGTCTGTGAGTGTGTGTGTGTGTGTGTGTGTGTGTGTGTGTGTGTGTGTGTGTGTGTGTGTGTGTGTGTGTGTGTGTGTGTGTGTGTGTGTGTGTATGTCTGTGTGTCTGTGTGTGTTTCAACCTGGTATGTGTTGTGTTTCTCCTCCTCTTTGTTCTTCATCATTTCCTCCTCTTTGTCTCTGTCGTCTCCACTGGAATCTCCAGACGCCTTCTCACAGACACACACACACACACACACACACACACACACACACACACACACACACACACACACACACACACACACACACACACACACACACACACACACATATAGTATTAGTGTTCATGTAGTTATATGTGTATATGTGTGTATGTAGGTACATGTATATGTGTGTATGTAGGTACATGTATGTATGTGTGTATGTAGGTACATGTGTGTATATGTGTATGTAGCTACATGTGTGTACGTGTGCATGTAGGTACATATGTATATGTACTTACGTAAGTCTATGTGTATATGTGTATGAAGGTATATGTGTGAACGCAGGCCTATGTGTATATGTGTGTATGACCGTATATGTGTGTATGTAGGTACATGTTCATATGTGTGTATGAAGGTATATGTGTGTATATGTGTGTATGTGTATGTGTGTAACCCCCCCAGGGACAAGGGTTGCAAATTTGTCTTGAGTAGAAACCAGTATGCATGGCATCTATTTTATATTTAATATGAAACAATGTACAATGTATTTGTCCCTGCTCAATAAACTTCTAAATAAAATGTAGGTCTATGTGTATATGTGTTTATGGAGGTACATGGGTGTATGTAGGTCTATGTGTATATGTGTGTATGTAGGTACATTTTAGTATGAAGGTATATGTGTGAATGTAGGTCAATGTGTATATGCGTGTATGTAGGTCTACGTGTATATGTTTGCATGTAGGTCTATGTGTACATGTGTGTATAAAGGTATCTACATAAGGATCATCTTCGTCACATTGCTCCTCAGCTGCCCTCGGGTCGTCTCTGATCACTAGCTGTTGGATAGAGCCCTGGGGGGAGAGAGAGAGAGAGAGAGAGAGAGAGAGAGAGGGAGAGAGAGAGAATGAAACCATGAGAGAGAGACATCAGATTTAACTACAAACACATATATGTGTGTGTGTGTGTGTGTGTGTGTGTGTGTGTGTGTGTGTGTGTGTGTGTGTGTGTGTGTGTGTGTGTGTGTGTGTGTGTGTGTGTGTGTTTGTGTGTGTGTGTGTGTGTGTGTAATGTATACACATATATATGCACCTGTGTGTATCGTATATATATACGTGATTAAGGGCTATACAAATAAAATTGAATTGAAGTGAATTGAATTGAACACACACACACACACACAGAGAAACAAGCGCGTCTTACAACAAACTTGTGGAGCCGCGTCCCGCCTGCGTTCCCGACGAAGATCCCGGCGTCATGAGGGAAGAGGAGGGGGGCCCCTCCCCTGTGGAAAACCGCCAGCTCTGCCTCCCCACAGTCCATATATAGACGTACCTCCGCCCCCTCCACCGCCACCTGTTGGACAGAGTTAGACAGTACAGAGACAGGTCATTAAGGAGCAGGTAGGGGTTAGACAGTACAGAGACAGGTCATTAAGGAGCAGGTAGGGGTTAGACAGTACAGAGACAGGTCATTAAGGAGCAGGTAGGGGTCAGACAGTACAGAGACAGGTCATTAAGGAGCAGGTAGGGGTTAGACAGTACAGAGACAGGTCATTAAGGAGCAGGTAGGGGTCAGACAGTACAGAGACAGGTCATTAAGGAGCAGGTAGGGGTTAGACAGTACAGAGACAGGTCATTGAGGAGCAGGTAGGGGTTAGACAGTACAGAGACAGGTCATTAAGGAGCAGGTAGGGGTCAGACAGTACAGAGACAGGTCATTAAGGAGCAGGTAGGGGTCAGACAGTACAGAGACAGGTCATTAAGGAGCAGGTAGGGGTCAGACAGTACAGAGACAGGTCATTAAGGAGCAGGTAGGGGTCAGACAGTACAGTGAAGCGGGTCCACTGCTCCGTCAGCTCGGGGACGGTGAAGCGGGCGGCGGCGTGGGTGTGGGCGGGCCCCCGCGGCGGCCGGTGGTACAGCAGGATGCTCTGGAGGCCCTGCTGGGCGGGTCCTAAAGCCAGCCCAAGCTCCACCCCCTGCTGGGCGCTATCCAGGATGGAGAACAGAACCCCCCCTCTGGGGCCGCTGGGCCGCACCTACACCACCCAGACACCACACACACACACACACACACACACACACACACACACACACACACACACACACACACACACACACACACACACACACACACACACACACACACACACACACACACACACACACACACACACACACACACACACACACATTGTTACCATTAGATTGTTGTTACTTGGGTCATACAAAGAGTGTAATAACACAAAGTCCCAAAAGAGTGACAGAGAGCAACAGTGTGTGTG
The DNA here is from genome assembly GCF_031168955.1 of Gadus macrocephalus. NCBI lineage: Eukaryota > Metazoa > Chordata > Actinopteri > Gadiformes > Gadidae > Gadus > Gadus macrocephalus. The sequence goes on from NC_082389.1 coordinate 10,892,938, forward strand.
TGTGGTCACCGTGGCGATGATGCTGAAGTCCCGGTAGAAGGGTCCGGGGAGGAGAGTCCGGGCCAGCCGGCCCACGCTGGCCTCCTGGCCGAAGCTGAACGCTGGGAGGGAATCGAACCCGCGGGCGAAGGAGACGCCGGGGGGGAGAGGCACGCCCACCAGCGCCATTAGGTCCAGGTGACGCCCAGCCCCTCCGTCTGGGGGGGGGGGGGGGGGGGGGGGGGAGACAGACAGACAGACAGGGAGACAGAGGGAGACAGACAGAGAGACAGGCAGTCAGAGAAGGAGAGAGAGTGAAACAGTGTAAGACTCATAGTGTATGTCTCAACATTTCCTCCAATCCGGAGTCTATCTCCCCTGGAGACACATCCAAACCTCAACACACACGCACTCACACACAGACACACGCACACACACACGCACTCAGGCCCACTAACCCGCGAGAGATAGTTGGAATCTCAAGTTTCATACGAGCATAGTTTCAGTATTTACAGAATCTGGTCCATTAGCAGAAGATTAACGACTCATCCAGAGAGTCCAGAGACGCCCACGTCTAGAACGCTGAGGATTTTGGGGATCGAACCCACAACCAAATCCCACCAATAGAATATTCTGCATATATCCCGAACACACACACACACACGCACGCACGCACGCACACACACACACACACACACACACACACACACACACACACACACACACACACACACACACACACACACACACACACACACACACACACACACACACACACACACACACACACACACACACACACACAGTCTCTCTATTCAGATGAATCTGTGGAGCAGATCGTCTGATGAGCTCAGATCTCCTTTTGTTTCGACCAATCATGCTGGCATGACATTTGTGCACACAAACATGGCCAACAGCAGCAAACTGCAAGAAAGTTTACTGCTCAAATCAAGCCTGTAAAGACTGTAGGATACCCACTGACCCTACTGCTCTAACCCCCTCACTAACCCTCTCCCTCCCCTCCTCTCCTTTCCCCTCCCCTCCTCTCCTCTCCCCTCCCCTCCTCTCCTCTCCTCTCCCCTCCTCATCCTCCCCTCTTTTCCCCTCCCCTCCTCTCCTCTCCTCCCCTCTCCTCTCCTCTCCTCTCCTTTCCCCTCCCCTCCCCTCCTCTCCTCTCCTCTCCTTTCCCCTCCCCTCCTCTCCTCTCCTCTTTTCCTCTCCTCTCCCCTCCCCTCCTCTCCCCTCCCCTCCTCTCCTCCCCTCCCCTCCCCTCCTCTCCCCTCCTCTCCTCTGCCCCTCTCTACTCACCACTCCTCCACAGTTTCAGAGGTCTGTGTTGAGCTCTGGTTCTGCTGCTGTTGGGTCTCTCTGGGACCGGAGTCCTGCCGGGAGACTGGGGCCCTGTGGTCCTGTGTGGGTGGGGGGCCGCGGTGGGCCACTGGGGGGGGCTGGACCCAACAACCCTCTGACTGGCCACCAGGTCTCCGGTGGTCCCTCTACTAGTAAAGCCCTCTCTAGTGCCGCCCGGGGGGCTGGGGTCTGGCCCATCGGAGGGGAGAAGGGAGGAGGAGGGGGTGGAGGAGGGGGAGGAGGTGGTGGTGGTGTCGTCTAGACCTCCAAAGATCAGAGACCACCATTGGGCGTCTGCTGCGGTGACGCAGAGGAGCAGGAGGAGCGAGAGGGTCCCCATCCTGAACACACACTTTCACACACACTCACACACTCTCACACACACTCACACACTCTCACACACACTCACACACTCTCACACACTCTCACACACACTCACCCACTCTCACACAAACTCACACACCCTCACAGGTGCTTGGAGCTGCGGAGCCTTCGACACGCAAGCACACTGCGGTAGGACCGGCTCGTCCCCCCTGGACCCCCGAAACGAAAGAACACGTATAGGGTACAGTCAACACACTCATTCCCCACAATGAGAGGACTCACTAAACTCACCAACGCACTCAACAGAGTTTACACACTCACACACACTGAAAAGTCCCCAATAAGAGAGGACTCACTACACTCACCAACACACTCAACAGAGTTAACACACTCATACACACTCAGCTGAGTCCCCACTAGGAGTGGATCACTACACTCACACACAGCAGGAGTGGATCACTACACTCACACACTCAGCAGAGTCCCCACTAGGAGTGGATCACTACACTCACACAATCAGAAGAGTCCCCACTAGGAGTGGATCACAACACTCACACACAGCAGGAGTGGATCACTACACTCACACACTCAGCAGAGTCCCCACTAGGAGTGGATCACTACACTCACACACTCAGCAGAGTTAACACACTCACACACTCAGCAGAGTCCCCACTAGGAGTGGATCACTACACTCACACACTCAGCAGAGTTAACACACTCACACACTCAGCAGAGTTAACACACTCACACACTCAGCAGAGAACCCACTCAGAGTGGATCTCTACACTCACACACTCAGCAGAGTCCCAACTCAGAAAGGATTCACACATTAAGTCTGACTTGCTCCAGGGATGACATCCTCCTTCCCAGTGTCTCTTCTTTTGGTTGGTAAAGTTCCTCAGAGTTCCTCTCTCGTCCCTCTCCTCTCGTTGTGTCCTCTCTCTCTCGTCTGCCTCTCCCTCTCTCTCTAATTACTCCCGACCCTCCCCCGCCCAATTAGTGATTCTCCTCGCATCCATATGGGTGCGTTTGTCTGTGTGTGTGTGTGCTTCTGTGTGTGTGTGTGTGTGTCTGCTTCTGTTGGTGAGTGTGTTTCTGTGTGCATTTCTGCATGTGTGTGTGTTTGTGTTCTCAGGTTCTCAGTGTTGTCAGTAGCAACCACGCCAGCAGTGCATGTGTACATCTAGTTCCTACATCCCATAGTAATCCTCCTCTGACCAGCTTCAAACGTTCTAGAAAACGACCAACACACACACACACACGCACACGAAAACACACACAAACACACTCACACTCGCACACACACACACACACACACACACACACACACACACACACACACACACACACACACACACACACACACATCTCCCACTCCATCACAGCATCAAAGATCTACTGACCGCTCTGGTAAACAGCTTGAGAGCTTTACCAGAGAGAGAGAGAGAGAGAGAGAGAGAGAGAGAGAGAGAGAGAGAGAGAGAATTTAGTCACCGTTACAAAGAGAAGACTGTTCTGCGTTTGTCTCTTTCTGTAAACAACGACAACGCAATAAGGAGCAGTGTTTTTGTGTTTGTGTCTAAAGTGAGGTGTGTTTGCATTTGTGTGTGTTTGTATCATAATGTATGTGTGTGTGTGTGTGTGTGTGTGTGTGTGTGTGTGTGTGTGTGTGTGTGTGTGTGTGTGTGTGTGTGTTAATGTATGTGTGTGCATGTGTGTGTTTATGTGTGTGTGTGTGTAGTCAGGTGTATGATGGGTGCTAATAAGGGGATTAGGTGGATTAGCCCCCTGGGTAGCGGGAGCGGGGTCAGAGGTGAGGGGGCGTGGTTAACCTGAAGGGTCTCCTTGAGGGTAACTGGGTTCCCAGCATGCAGCGCTGGGGAGGAACCACGGGGGGCAGAGCGGCTCTCTGCCTAACCTAAGGTATCATAGCCTAGCCTTAAGGTTAGCCTAACCTAAGTTAGCTTAGCCTTTAGGTTAGCCTAAGGAAGCTTAGCCTAGCCTTCAGGTTAGCTTAACCTAAGGTAGCTTAGCCTTACCTTAATTATCTTAGCCTAGCCCTTAGGTTAGCATAACCCAAGGTAGTTGAGCCTAGCCTTTAGGTGAGCCTAACCTAAACCCTAACCATTAATGTCATCTGAGGACAGAGTCAGGTGAACTGGGACAGAGTGAGGTGAACTGGGACAGAGTCAGGTGAACTAGGACAGAGTAAACTGGGACAGAGTCAGGTGAACTGGGATTGAGTCAGGTGAACTGGGACAAGGTGTACTCGGACATGGTGAACTGGGACAGAGGTCCCTGAATCAGTAATAATAATAAGTTGTGTTATCGAGGTGCAGACTCCCACATTCTCAGGATGTTGTGCTTCGTTAAGATGGGTCAGCCCCTCAAGGGGCCCCTGGATTCCAGGAGCATTTACCCTTTCACCTTTGACCTCTTTCTCTCACTTCCCGCTCTACCTAGCAACCAGCAACACAATAACTCTAATTGGTTTTTTGTCACGGCCAATCACACGCTTGGTTATGAATTTATTCCCAGAAAGAAAGGTGTGTGTGTGTATGTGTGTGTGTCTGTTTGTGTGTGTGTGTGTGTGTGTGTCTGTGTGTGTGTGTCTGTGTGTGTGTGTGTGTGTGTAGGACAGACATGCAGTTAAATCCTAATTTACAGCAGGAAAGTCACTTAACAGTATATGTTTAGGGCTTTACTAAAAATAGGAACAGGTTGTAATTTAACTTAAGAAATCTGGCGTTCCCACAACATTCTGCGTTGTGTAGAACAGAATTTACCAGAAACAGATTTCTGTCAAATCTAACAGGGCCCACACAAATATGTTCTTTTAGAACTATTTAACATTCGATTATGATCGTTATTGTGTGAAACCAAATTTCATTTTCAGTGTTCCTTGTGAACTGAATAATGAGAAAGCAACACCCCAAGTGTTATAATGATGAATACTTTAATATGAATTCATCACAAATTAATGAGGTCAGCTTGTCTGCTCGTTCAGCGGCACGTTGGCGCCACCTGGCGGCGGTTCATGGAGCTGCACCCACACGCTACATGATTGGAGGACCGCTCAGTTATGAACGAGGGGGAGAGATGGGGAGGGAGGGAGGGAGGGATGGCCGCGAGATGTATACCTGTAGTCTTGTAATTGATTTCATAATGAGATAATTATCGTTGTAACTCCAACCTGGTGATGTCAACACAGGTCAGACTTTGGAGATGATAGTTGTCTCTGTCTGTCTGTCTGTCTGTCTGTCTGTCTGTCTGTCTGTCTGTCTGTCTGTCTGTCTGTCTGTCTGTCTGTCTGTCTGTCTGTCTGTCTGTCTGCTCTTGTCTCTCTCCTTGACAAAAGACGCTTGTGCGCACACACACAAACACACACACACACGCAGACATGCAGACACACACACACACACACACACACACACACACACACACACACACACACACACACACACACACACACACACACACACACACACACACACACACACCAACCACCCTCCAATAGATGAAGGGCTTTATTGTTGCTCAGAAGGAAACATCTGCTTCCACACATTTAATCTCTCGTCTGTCCTCCCCCCATCGTCAGCTCCACCCTACTCCCCCCTAACTCAGCCCTACCTCACCCCTTCTAACCCCTACCTACCCCCTAACTCCCCCCTTCTAACCCCTACCTCCCCCCTAACTCAGCCCTAACTCACCCCTTCTAACCCCTACCTCCCTCATAAACCAACCCTTACCCCATACATGTACAGATATCTATATGTGTTAGTTCATAGACCATAATAACCTAATTTGACAAAATATTTGACCACAAACCAACAGCCCTGATGATGTCCATGTGCTAATAAACCTTGTTCTTACAGTGCTGATAGCCCTGGTGTGTACAGTGCTGATAGCCCTGGTGTGTACAGTGCTGACAGCCCTGGTGTGTACAGACCTGTTAGCCCTGGTGTGTACAGTGCTGTTAGCCCTGGTGTGTACAGTGCTGTTAGCCCTGGTGTGTACAGTGCTGTTAGCCCTGGTGTGTACAGTGCTGACAGCCCTGGTGTGTACAGTGCTGTTAGCCCTGGTGTGTACAGTGCTGATAGCCCTGGTGTGTACAGTGCTGACAGCCCTGGTGTGTACAGACCTGATAGCCCTTGGTAGACTGCTGATCCCTGGGTACAGTGCTGTTAGCCCTGATGGGTACAGTGCTGTTAGCTCTGGTGTATACAGTGCTGACAGCCCTGGATACAGTGTACAGGAGTGATCCCTGGGTACAGTGCTGATCTCTGGCTACAGTGCTGATCCCTGGATACAGTGTACAGTAGTGATCCCTGGCTACAGTGCTGATCTCTGGCTACAGTGCTGATCTCTGGGTACAGTGCTGATCCCTGGATACAGTGTACAGTAGTGATCCCTGGGTACAGTGTACAGTAGTGATCCCTGGCTACAGTGCTGATCCCTGGGTACAGTGCTGATCCCTGGATACAGTGTACAGTAGTGATCCCTGGCTACAGTGCTGATCTCTGGCTACAGTGCTGATCTCTGGCTACAGTGCTGATCCCTGGATACAGTGTACAGTAGTGATCCCTGGGTACAGGGTACAGTGTACAGTAGTGATCCCTGGCTACAGTGCTGATCCCTGGGTACAGTGCTGATCCCTGGATACAGTGTACAGTAGTGATCCCTGGATACAGTGTACAGTAGTGATCCCTGGGTACAGTGCTGATCCCTTGGTACAGTGACAACATGTCCCTGATGTCCTCATCAAGCACCACGTGTCCATAGCCCCACAGATGCCCTTTGTGTCTTCAGAGGCCACATGGTGTGAAAACAAAGCTGAGGATTCACTCTAACATTCTCTGTGGCGGGTAACCATGACAACAATACCATAACCTTCGACAACAGGGAGCCAGACTATGATATCTCATTAAGGCCTCTTCCATGACCTTCTCATGTCAGGACCTCTCCTAGCTCCAGCTCTGAAACGACCTCCAGCCCGTTAAGGAATTCCACAAACACCCTCCCGGTTCTGCTGTGACAAGGTTTGGGAAAACCCCTTTGAACCGTCAGCCCGTTGGGTCCTGCTCTTTCAAACAGCAGCTGGTCCAGCACCCAGGCAATACTGAGGTCTGAAGAAACACGACTTCCAACACGTACTTAAGCCTAACACACCCTCCCTTAACACCTTTGTATGTTCGAATGCTCACTAATGACATCGAAACCTCACTATAGACTTCCTATGTTCACTAAAGACTTCCCATGCTCACTAAAGTCGTCCCATGTTCACTAAAGACTTCCCCATGTGTTGTTTATGGGACAAATACGAGTAACACTGATGTATTTTTGACATATTCTGAAATACTAATAAGCCAATCCATAGTGATGATCATCGTGCTTTCTTAGGGGCACAGGTCATCTACAATCAACCATGGCTGGTACCAATACCATTCGATCACTTTACATTTATGTTAATTATTTGTTACTTATTTTTCATACTTATTTTTACTTATTTTATGTATTTTTAAAGGTCCCATGGCATGCTACTTTATGGATGCTTTAGTGGCGGCTGGTGCTAAAAAAATCTGGGGGGGCGCTTTGGCGGGCGGGGATTACAACACAACAATAAACTACTTGAACATAAATTTTGCTCTCCTCTCCTTCAGGCCAGCAAATTTTTCAATGACTTTCTGGTTGAAATCTGTCATTTCACAAACAAGTCTCTTTTCCATGGAGAGCATGGCCAGTGCATTCAGCCTCTCCTGGGTCATGGTGTTTCTGAGGAAGGTTTTCACTCTTTTCAAGGTTGAGAAGCACCTCTCTGCTTCAGCTGTCTGTTCTTTAATTATTTGCTCCCTTGCAACAGACAACATACAATCCAGGAGCTCATTTTGGACAGTTTTTGAAGTACCCTTAAAAACAGTGGCAGTCTCAAGGTGCTCTTTCAAAGCTCCATCCAGAGAGGCAACAAAATCCACCAGCCCACGAAATATCCCGGGGTTGACAGAGCTCTCACTCTCATCATGGCCACGTAAAGCCAATTCAAAGGCCCCACAAAATTTCACAGTCTATTATCCTGGACAGTATGTGACGATTTTTTGTCACCTCTTCATTGTGCCTTCTAATGCCAACTCTGTAGCCCTCATCTAATTGTTCAGCAATGCTAACTCGGCCAAAAAACTGTAGCTTCATGCTGTTGTCAAGGTGGCTACGGCTACTTTCATGCCGTTTGCATTTTTCAGAGAGATGTTTCAGGTCTCTGACCCCAGTTGTTGTCCACAGAGCTAAAAAAGCAAGCATGGAAAGCAATAGAGAGCATTGCTAACTCCACATCCAGCTAGCCAACTGTGTTTGGTGTAACACAAACGGGAGAAGCCTCTAGTGCAGGGGTGCCCAACCTTTTTGGACCCAAGATCTACTTTTCAAGTAGCCAACCTCCCGAGATCTACCAGCAAACCTACCTTCAAGCGGGGAGGGGGGGGGGGGGGGTAGAGAACAATTGTTGACAATTGTTGAAATTAAATACAATTTTATTTTATTTTAAAAAAAATATATATATTTTTTTTCTTCACCCCTCGCGGTCGACTTGGGATCTGTCGGCGATCGACTGGTAGACCGCGATCGACTGGTTGGGCACCCCTGTGTAACTCCTTCCCCTGTCACTTGCCTGCTGCTGGATTTGTATATCAGGCTGCTCCGGTCCAAGCTCCTTTATTCTTTTTTTTTCCTCCACCGAACGCCTCGAGAAAGGATTACTGCGTAACGAAACAACCAAATTTTCGTTTGCTGTCGCCATGTCTCCTCCTGTCTTCTCGTTGTTGTTTTTTTCTGTCTGCTCCGTGTGCGCGTGGGCGTGTCTGTCGCTCTTTGAGTGACAGGCACGGCTCCGTTGCCAGGGGAGTGACTTTGACTGACCATGAATCAATCAGACTGGATGAAAAATTAGCCCAAGCACGCTGATTGGCCAGGGGCGCAGAGAGCTGCGCCCGGAGGAGAATCTTGAAGTGACCAATTAGAGACCAGCATGAAGTCACATGGAAGCCAAAAGTTTAAGAGGCCACATACACACTCATTTGGCCGGCGCCCCTCGCTATTGAAATGCATGAAACAACCCAGAATAAACCCAATATTGAATGGAAAGGCATAACATTTTAAAAGTAAAACCCATTGTATGAGTGAACACTGAACAGACGTGGTAATTACTTTTTATTATGTAATTTATGTTTACTGTGTCTATACTTTTTTCCTGAAATTTTGATGGGGGCGGCGCCCTAGCGCCCCCTATTGACCAGCCGCCACGGGCCCGCCCAAAACACAGTATTTAAAGACTATTTAGTATTTAAATTCAGCCGTGGTGCTGAATTACAGCAACTACGAGCCAGTCGCACATTGAGCTTTCCCCAAACATGCCGTTTCGGTGTCTGTAGCTTTAATGCAAATGAGGAGGAGAGAGGCGGGTCAAGGAGGAGGGTGAGGGTGAGCAGCTTGCTGCCACGGTACCATGCGCTATGTTTACAGCGGATGTATCGCAATGGCGAGGCGCACACAGCCTTCGGTTGTGTTCTGTAAATATTCTAGAATACTCTGGGTGATCCGGCAGGAGTCCTGGAGCTCTATATCTAAATAATATCATATTATACATAGATATCTATATCAAATAATATATATTATTACGGCCAAAAGCTGTGTGAGCCTCCAGACGATATTATGAATCTCAAACGACTGCGTCGGGTTCCCTAATGTCTCTGGTTCTTCCACGTCCACATCGATCTGAAGTAGACTGAACCCAGACAAGGAGGAGAAAGGGATTGTTGACTGCGGTTGTCTCCCGCCGCAGCCTGGCTGCCGAGGGACCACCGCCTCGGCAGCAGGCAGTGCTTAGGCACCACCGCCTCCTGCAGCGCCGAGGCGGTGGTCCCTCGGCAGCGGGAAGCGGGGCTCAAGCAGGAGACATTCGCGGGCAACAATCCCTTTCTCCTCCATGTCGTGGTTCATGTACTTCAGGGAGTCAAAGCCAAAGTTCCTTTCCCCCAATTCCTTCTCAACCATGGCTGAGATAACCCCCACTACGAGTCTCGTTGTGGAAATACCAGAGACGAGAGTCCGACGTTTTATGTGCCATAATACCAACAGCAGAACGGTTTTCCAAATAACAAAAAAGTGTACAACACTTGCGTTACAGTGTGTGTAATTACACACACACACACCCACACACACACAAACAAACACACACACACACACACACAAACACACACACACACACACACGTGGCGCTCGCATGGTCGTATCTCATTGGCGGGCCAAATTCTCTGCGCTGGCAAGGCAGAGAAAGGGGAGGTGGCATCTCCCCGTATGACGACATACGGGGAAAATTCCAAAACGGCGCTTCTGAGCTTAGTTTTTTCGAGGGCGGAGCAGAATGCCTAGTGCTCGTTTTACACCCAACGGAATTTCTAGCTACTGGGGGAGCATAGGTAGGCTAGGGGAACTCATATTAATGTTAGAAAACCTCAGAGAGTGAAATTTTCATGCCATGGGATCTTTAACTAAATGTATCTACTTACTTTATGTTGTATTGTTGCTGCTGTGTGTGTGTTGAGTTTCCAAGCATACTGTAATCATTTTACTCTTGTGTACTTGTACAAAAAGTAATTAATATAATGTAATAAAACAAATTAATTCTGATTGTGATTCATTAGGGTCGCAGCACAGTAATAGGAATATTAAGTGTTGCCCCTTTAGGGTGCCTAGTGGTTGGGTTAAGGGTAAGTGCTCTAGGGTCTACAGGTAGGGCGCCTCCCTACAGGGTGTAGGGAGGCGCCCTACCTGTAGACCCTAAAGCACGCACCCTACACCCTGTGGATAGGCACCTTAGCTGTAGTCCCCAGGACCCCCCCCGGCACGCAGGGCCGCTAACCCCAGGACCCCCCCTGCCCTCCCGGCAATTAAATAATAGTGCATTTCTGCTTCAAATTCTCCGTTATTAAAGAGAGTTACCTTCTGTCTGGACAGCAGCGGTGGACAGACAGCTCCACAGCATCAGACTCACGGACACACACCCCCTGGAGAGCCTGCAGGAAGGACCACCGGGATCAGTCTCAGCGCCCCAGGACCCCTCCCTGCCCCAGGACCCCTCACCACCCCCCAGGACCCCTCACCACCCCCCCAGGACCCCTCAACACCCCCCCAGGACCCCTCAACACCCCCCCAGGACCCCTCCCTGCCCCAGGACCCCTCACCCTCCCCCAAGACCCCTCACCCTCCCCAGGACCCCCCCTGCCCCCCAGGACCCCTCATCACCCCCCACCACCCCTCACCAACCCCCAGGACCCCTAACCCCAGGACCCCCACCACCCCTCACCAGCCTCCAGGACCCCTCACCACCCCCCATGACCCCCCACCCCCCAGGACCCCTCACCACCACCCAGGACCCCCCTGCCCCCCAGGAACCCTGACCACAGAACCCCCCCCCCCCCCCCCGCCCCCAACCCCCCTGAACGGCGAGCTGGGTTCCTCACCGCAGGACGGCCATGTCTCGTCCGCTGCTTCGATCCGTCTGAAAGCTTTAAAATCCACAAAGTTTACAAGTAAGAGTTGAGTCGACTGGGAGTGGAGCGACCAAGAAGGAGATCTCCGGCACTTTGCCTCCCCTCTCTCTCACTCTCTCTACCTCGCCCTCACACACAGAAACCACTCTCTCAGACACACGCACACGCACACTCACTCTCCCCCCTCCCGTCGCTACAAAGACCCTCTCAGTTCTCTGGATTCAAAATCAGACTCGGAAAGTTGACTCCTGAAAACACCAGCGGCCCAACACTACTAACACAACACAACACCAGTGCTACACAACACCTAGCTGCTACACAACACCTAGCTGCTACACAACACCTAGCCCCAACACAACACCTAGCCCCAACACAACACCTAGCCCCAACACAACACCTAGCTGCTACACAACACCTAGCCCCAACACAACACCTAGCCCCAACACGACACCTAGCTGCTACACAACACCTAGCTGCTACACAACACCTAGCCCCAACACAACACCTAGCCCCAACACAACACCTAGCCCCAACACAACACCTAGCTGCTACACAACACCTAGCCCCAACACAACACCTAGCCCCAACACAACACCTAGCCCAAACACAACACCTAGCCCAAACACAACACCTAGCCCCAACACAACACCTAGCCCCAACACAACACCTAGCTGCTACACAACACCTAGCCCCAACACAACACCTAGCCCCAACACGACACCTAGCTGCTACACAACACCTAGCTGCTACACAACACCTAGCCCCAACACAACACCTAGCCCCAACACAACACCTAGCTGCTACACAACACCTAGCTGCTACACAACACCTAGATGCTGCACAACACCTAGCTGCTACACAACACCTAGATGCTGCACGTAGCTGCTACACAACGACAACTGCTACACTTAGGTGCTACACAACACCGGGCTGCTACAACTATCTACTGCACCTAGCTTCTACACAACACCAACTGCTACACTTAGGTGCTAGACAACACCTAGCTGCTACACCAAGCTACTGCACCTAGCTTCTATACAACACCTAGCTGCTACACCTAAATGCTACAAAACACATAGCTGCTCCACAACACCTAGCGTCTAGACAACACCTAGCTGCTACACCTAGCTGCTACACAACACCTAGCTCTTACACAACACCTAGCCCCAACACAACACCTAGCTCTTACACCTAGCTACTGTACCTAGCTGCTTCACAACACCTAACTGCTGCACCTAGCTGCTACACAACACCTAGCTGCAACACAACAACTAGCTGCTACACAATACCTAGCTGCTACACAATACCTAGCTGCTACACCTAGCCGCGTGTGCATGGTTGTGTGTGTGCGTCTGTGTATTTGTGTGTTTCTTCTTCTTACTAAAACAAAGGCATCTCGGCGGTCGGTTCCCACAGATGACAGAACTCATTTAATCTCTCATTAAAATAATTAAAATAATTAATAACATGTTGGGGGGGGGGGTTATATAAGGTAGCAACAGTGGCCTGACAGTCCCTCTACATGCACACACACACACACACACACACACACACACACACACACACACACACACACACACACACACACACACACACACACACACACAGCATGATCAAACACCACACACACAGCATGATCAAACACCACACACACACACACACACACACACACACACACACACACACACACACACACACACACACACACACACACACACACACACACACACACACACACATACTAAAATACAATAGCGATAAGGAATGAGAGGGGGAGAGGAGAGGAGGAGGAGAGGAGAGGAGAGGAGGGAAGAGGAGGAGAGAGGAGAGGAGGAGAGAAGAGGAGGAGAGAGAAAAACATTTTAATGAGCAGCCTCACCATGAATCAAATTAACGTTCACTGACTCAGCATGGGGCTATGGTTGTGTGTGAGTGTGTGAGTGTAGACACAATTGATATCAGAAGACATAAAGAAGTGACGTTTTATTACAATGGGACAAATATAACACACTTACGCACACACACACACACACACACACACACACACACACACACACACACACACACACACACACACACACACACACACACACACACACACAGCAAACAAGTGGGATGCAGATCAAATCGAATCTATACTTTTCAAGTTTATACATTGTGAAAATGTCTATCAACTAAAGAACAATATTAGTTTATGCAAAAAAGTTACATTACATTCCTCCCTATTCACAAAAAATGTTGACAGAATAGCTTTAGCATTGTGCTAAAGTTTTAGAACAATAGAAAAAAAAAAAATTGGCAGCACTTTTGCTCGTCAGTAGTTAGTTCTGATGCTAGTCAGTTGTTGGCTCTGATGAATACAACTAGCCATCCCAATAGCAAATCAAGCAAAGTTGCTATTGGGATGGCTAGTTGTATTCCCCTTCTTCCCCCCCCCCCCCCCCCCCCCCCTCTAGGAGTAGATGGTGATGACCCCCCCCCCCCCCTCTAGGAGTAGATGATGATGCCCCCCCCCCCTCTAGGAGTAGATGATGATGCCCCCCCCCCCCCCTCTAGGAGTAGATGATGATCACCCCCCCCCCCCTCTAGGAGTAGATGGTGATGACTTCGCGCCCCCCCCCCCGGATCAGCAGCACCCGCTCCAGACCCTCCATCAGCACCTCCAGGAACTCCATGTCTGACGCCCGGTTCAGGAGCTCAGCGCTGATAGTTGGGTAGCAGTAGTGGTATTACTGCAGTACTAGTAGTATTAGTGTCAGTATGAGTAGTATTAGTATCAGTATGAGTAGTATTAGAGCAGTAATACAAGACTAGTAGTATTAGAATCAGTATGAGTAGTATTAGAACAGTACTACTAGACTAGTAATATTAGGATCAGTATGAGTAGTATTAGAGCAGTAATACAAGACTAGTAGTATTAGAATCAGTATGAGTAGTATCAGTAATAGTATTAGAGCAGTACTAATAATATTAGTAACAGTATGAGCAGTAGTGTAGTAGTATTAGTATCAGTATGAGTAGTATGAGTAGTAGTATCAAAGCAGTACTACTAGACTAGTAGTATTAGTATCAATACGAGTAGCATTAGTAGTAGTATTACAGCAGTACTAATAGTATCAGTAACAGTATGAGCGGTAGTGTAGTAGTAATAGTATTAGTAAGAGTAGTATTAGTAGTAGTATTACAGCAGTACTAGTAGTATTAGTATCAGTATGAGCAGCAGTATGAGCAGCAGTTAGAGGATACAGTTCTGGTCTCCCTCTGCGTTGCGCGGGGGTCCTGGCATGTTGAGCAGGACCAGCTCGGCGTCCTGGGACTTGGTGAGCACGGCTGCGTTCAGTTTGACGGCCGTGTGCATCCTCCGCACGTTGGAGCGGTTACTAGGCAACCACAACATCATGATCATCATGTTGGAGTGGTTACTGGGCAACCACAACATCATCATTGTCTCATTGGAGCGGTTACTAGGCAACCACTAAATCATCATCATCTTCACGATGGAGTGGTTACTAAGCAACCACAACATCATCATCATCCTCAAGTTAAAGTGATTGCTACTATTTTTTCAATGATATAATATATTACATTGTTACATTTTGTTTATAATATTAATATTGTTTAGATAAAATATTTATTATATTGTATAATTCTTTGAAATTATATTTATTATATTGATATATTTTAATTTGGCACTTCTTCTTTGAATATCCGACAGCAATATTGTTGTCCCTCTTTCTTATGCCAAATGGACTTGTTTTAAGTCTCTTTGGATAAAAGCGTCTGATGAACACCCTGAATGTAATGCGAATGTGAAGGATGAATAGTTTAGTTGATGATTAGCACAAGCATTATTGATTGAAATGGTAAAAAATAAAGTCACTCACAGATTTTCCCATTCCCTGAAAAAGAGACAAAAATGAAGAACATTAATAATTACATCAAGAACATTCACATGCATATGTATGAACATGTTTATATAAATACGTTTTTATAATGTTTCATGTAGTATAATGTATAAAAATATGTAAAACACAAAACCATCAGACAGGTGGATAGACTCACCTGTCTGATTCATGTTGAACCGACAGGTTAGCTAGGCAGACACACGGACAGACTGACAGACAGGCAGACAGACAGGTGTACCTACGGCCTCATGCTGAACAGACAGAAAGACAGACAGGCAGGCAGACGGACAGGTGTACCTACGGCCTCATGCTGAACAGACAGACAGACAGACAGACAGGCAGACAGACAGGTGTACCTACGGCCTCATGCTGAACAGCCAGACAGACAGACGGACAGGCAGACAGACAGGTGTACCTACGGCCTCATGCTGAACAGCCAGACAGACAGACAGACAGACAGACAGACAGACAGACAGACAGACAGACAGACAGACAGACAGACAGACAGACAGACAGACAGGCAGGCAGACAGACAGGTGTACCTACGGCCTCATGCTGAACAGGTCCTTCACCCCCACGCCCTCCCTGTGGCGGTTCCTCTCGGTGATCAGCTTCTCTTTGGTCCAGGTCATCTGGACCTGCTCCGGCGCCGCCCGCTCGCTGCTCGAACAATGAGACGCCGTGTTGAGGTCGTGGATCAGCTGGGCCTGAGGTCAGAGGTCAGGGAGTGAGCTGGAGTCTGAGCCACGTCCCAATAGTCCTCCTCTGAGAGTCCACCACCCTGCTGCCTCTACCTCCTCATGTTCTCAGGACAGCAGCTAGCGATAGGAAGCTAGGGCAGAGGAGCGCTCTCTCTCTCTCTCTCTTAGGAACCTTACCTCTCTCTGCCGCTCGTTGCGAGACAGCTGCATCTGTTTGAGCATCTGAGATCTCTGCTCCATCACCAGAGTCTTCTCATAGGTGAAGGCTGAGATATCACTCTCATGCTGAGAGAGAGAGAGAGAGAGAGAGAGAGAGAGAGAGAGAGAGAGAGAGAGAGAGAGAGAGAGAGAGAGAGAGAGAGAGAGAGAGAGAGAGAGAGAGAGAGAGATGACCTTTTACAATACATTTCACAGAGGTAAAACCAATCTTTTTTTTGCCATCAACAGAGCAGACACCTGGTCCCCACCCCCACCTGGTCCCCACCCCCACCTGGTCCTCACCCCCACCTGGTCCTCACCCCCACCTGGTCCTCACCCCCACCTGGTCCTGATCCTCACTGCCCAGGGTGGGGTCTGGGCAGTGGGGTCTAGAAACATAGCAGGCCAGAGACTCAACACCTCGACCTCCACCCCCACCACCTCCACCACCATCTCCACCACCTCCACCTGGGCGTCCAGGCGGAGGTGGAGGGACTCACCATCTCCACTACCTCCACCTGGGCGTCCAGACGAAGTTGGTACAGGAACATCTGGAGGTCCTTCTTCATCTGGATGGAGTTATCATTCATCTGGGCAACAGTGAAGATACGCATCCTGCACTGCTTCCACACCTGGAGACAGACAGGTAGAGAGACGACAGGTAGAGAGACGACAGGTTAGAGAGAGGCAGGTTAGAGACCGAAAGGCAGAGAGACAGACAGCTTAGAGACAGCCAAGTAGAGAGACAGAAAGGTAGAGAGACTGATGGTTGGTGCAGACAGGTTTACCTTGTGTTGTTTCAGCAGGAGTAACATGGGGTGGTGTATTGGGGGGTGCAGACAGGCTTACATTGGGTGGTGTATTGGGTGGTGCAGACATGTGTATTGGGTGGTGTATTGGGTGGTACAGACAGGTGTATTGGGTGGTGTATCGGGTGGTGCAGACAGGTGTATTGGGTGGTGCAGACAGGCTTACATTGGGTGGTGTATTGGGTGGTGTATTGGGTGGTGCAGACAGGTGTATTGGGTGGTGTATCGGGTGGTGCAGACAGGTGTATTGGGTGGTGCAGACAGGTGTATTGGGTGGTGCAGACAGGTGTATTGGGTGGTGTACTGGGTGGTGCAGACAGGGTTACATTGGGTGGTGCATTGGGTGGTGTACTGGGTGGTGCAGACAGGGTTACATTGGGTGGTGCATTGGGTGGTGCGTTACCTTGTGTTGTTTCAGCAGGAAGGGCAGCAGCATGAGGAGGCCTCCGTCGTGGACGATCCACCACACGTCCACCGTGCCCTCCAGACGCTGCTGGTTACCGGGGAAACGGTCGATGTTCTTAGCCACCAGCAGGGCCTGGTGGGCCGAGGTGGTCTCCCTCACCGTCTCTGGAGGAGGTCATGGGTTTTACTAGTAATAGTAGGACTAATAGGACTAGTAGTATGACTAGTAGTAGCAGGAATAGTAATAGCAGGACTAGTAGTAGTACTTCTTCTACTACTACTAGTACTAGTACTGTACCTCTGAAGTTCTTCCAGCAGTACGCGTCCTGTGCCTGCCTTCAGTAGTACCTTTATTAATACTAGTAGTAGTACTAGTAGAACTAGTAGTATTAGTACTAGTAGTAGTATTAGAAGTAGTACTAGTAATATTATTACCTTCCAGCAGTATTATTGTGCCCCCTCCAGTAGTAGTATTAGTACTAGTTCTAGTAGTATTAGTACCTATGAAGTTCTTTGAGCAGTAGTCCTTCACTCCCCTCCAGTAGTAGCATTAGTATCGTATTAGTATCATTAGTAGTATTAGTACTAGTAGTATGAGTAAAAGTACTAGTAGTATTAGTACCTATTAAGTTCTTCACCTCCCTCAAGTATAAGTATTATTATC
Source organism: Gadus macrocephalus (assembly GCF_031168955.1). Taxonomy (NCBI): domain Eukaryota; kingdom Metazoa; phylum Chordata; class Actinopteri; order Gadiformes; family Gadidae; genus Gadus; species Gadus macrocephalus. Next base: position 10,910,815 of record NC_082389.1, read on the forward strand.
ATTGTAGTACTTGTACTAGTAGTATTAATATTGTAGTGTAGTACTAGTATTAGCAGTAATACATTACCTATGAAGTTCTTCCAGCAGTAGTCTAGGCCCCCCTCCAGTAGTAGTATTAGAATTAATACTAGAAGTATTAGTAGTATTAGTACCTATGAAGTTCTTCCAGCAGTAGTCCGGCGCCCCCCTCCAGTAGTAGTATTAGAATTAGTACTAGAAGTATTAGTAGTATTAGTACCTATGAAGTTCTTCCAGCAGTAGTCCGGCGCCCCCCTCCAGCCGGCGGGCCAGGCCAGCAGCACTGTGTTGTGCTTCATGCCCCCCAGCCCGGCGGCCTGGACCAGCAGGCTGAAGCCGTCCCTCAGGCTGGAGGTCACCACCACGTGGCTGAAGCCCTTGGTCTTCTCCTCCTGCATGGCCGCCTTCAGCCTCTGGAGACGGGAACAGTGACATCACATCCTACACCTCAACACCGTCGTTGATCTGTCCACAAACTGATCCTCCCTCCCTCCCTCCCCCCTCCCCCCCTCATCCCCCCACCCCCCCCCCCCCTCGATCCCCCCCTCACCTGCTCTCCAGTCTTGGCCTCGGCCCCCCGGCCCATGTAGGTGCCCTCCAGGACCGAGCTGACGATGGTCAGCCCCTTCCCAGCCTTCATCTGGGTGGTGAGGGACAGCAGTCTGGGGTGCTTCACCTCCAGGTCAGAGTCCAGCTTACACAGGACCAGCAGCTGGGGGCTGGGGGACAGCACTGGGTCAGTGTACTGGGGACCAGTCCCAGAGCACTGGGTGAGCGGGGACCAGTCCCACCTAGAGCACTGGGTCAGTGGACTGGGGACCAGTCCCAGAACGCTACATGAGGACTCGGGACCAGTCCCAAAGCACTGAGTCAGTGGACTGGGGACCAGTCCCAGAACACTGGGTGAGGACTGGGGACCAATCTCAGAGCACTGGGTCAGTTGACTGGGGACCAGTCCCAAACTTCCTACAAGCTAGAATTAACAAGGATTAACTCGTGATAACTAGAGTTAACTATGGTTAGCTCAGGTTAACTAGGTTTAGCTATGATTGACTACGGTTAGTGTGGGTAAGCCAGTGTTAGGTTTGGTTAGCTAGGGTATGCTTGGGTTAGCTAGGTTAACTATGGTTGGCTTGGGTTTGCTGGGTTTAGCTCAGCTTGGCTAGGCTAGGGTTAGCCAGGGTAAGGTTGGGTTAGCTATGGGTAGCTATGGTTAGCTAGGGTTAACTAGGATTAGCTAGGTTTAGCTATGGTAAGCTAGGGTTAATTAGGGTTAGCTAGGTTTAGCTATGGTTAACTAGGGTTGGCTAGGTTTAGCCATGATTAGCTAGGGTTAATTAGAGTTAGCTAGGTTTAGCTATGGTTCACTCGGTAAACTAGGTTTAACTACGGTTAGCTAGGGTTAACTAGGGTTATGCACATTTGGAGTATCCTGTTCCAGTGAGAGGAGAATTCCTCGAACGAGGTTCAGAAATAGTTAATAACTAAGAACCACAAAGACAGGCAGACAGACAGACAGACAGACAGATACACTGACAGACAGACAGACAGACACATACCGCCAATTCTTGGTGTGCGGCGGTGCCTCCTCCAGGCGGATCAGGGCATAGCGTGCCGCGTTAAGAGATAACCCTCGGATCCCGTCTCCCCACTCCTTCACCGCCCTGCACACAGACAGGTAGTCAGGTAGACAGGGAGACAGGGAGAGGGGGAGACAGGTAGAGAGGGAAACAGGTAGAGAGGGAGAGAGGGAGACAGGTAGAGAGGGAAACAGGTAGAGAGTAAAAAAGGGAGACAGATAGAGAGGGAGAGAGGGAAGCAGGCAGACGGGTGGGTAGGTAGACAGGTGATGTGGTGTGCCTCACCCTCGGTACTCGATGTACTTGTACATGCAGCCAGCGATCACCATGGCAACCAGGGCGTAGTACCAGGAGGAGATGAACATGAGGGACAGACACAGACTCATCCCCAGGAAGGACAGCGTCCTGGACACACACACATACAGACACACACACACACACACACACACATGTTACCGTACACACACACACACACACACATTAAGACACACACACACACTTTCAGACACACAAACACACCAGTGGTAGAACTTGAAGCGGGGTCTCCAGGCGGGGGTCCTGAGGAGGGTCTGGACGGCACAGGCCAGGTTCACGAAGAGGTAACACATCAGGAAGAACCTGAACACACACAGCAGCTAGTGAGGACGGGTGTAACACCAGCGTTTGTGTGTGTGTGTGTGTGTGTGTGTGTGTGTGTGTGTGTGTGTGTGTGTGTGTGACACCAGTGTGTGTGTAACACCAGTGTGTGGTTCCACACATGGAGAGGATGGGGGCGACGGCGTCCAGCGAGGCGATCAGGATCCCGATCTCACAGATCCCCACGGTCATCAGGAGCGCCCAGGTGGGCTCGCCATTGGCCTTCCCATGGCCGAACACCTACACACACACAGTCAGTAAACAAAGGCATGCCTGTGTGCATGAGTGTGTGAGTGTGTGTCTCTGTGTGTCTGTGTGTGTGTGTGTGTGTCTGTGCGTGTGCGTGCGTGTTTGTGTGTCTGTGTGTGTGTGTGTGCGTGGGTGCACGTGTGTGTGCGTGTTTGTGTGTGTTTGTGTGTAAGGACCTGCAGGGCGGGGATGATGCCGTCTCTCGCTATCGCCTGCAGCAACCGGGGGGCGCCGGTGAGGCTCTGAAGCCCCGCCCCACAGCAGGAGAAGAAGGAGCCAATCACGATGACCCAGGGTGACGGCCAGGCCAGTGTCCCAATCACAAGGTTCTTCCCCACCGAGGCTCCGAACCTGAAGACCATGAAGACACCTCAGATACCTCCTCCCTGGTCTGAAGGCACCTTAGATACCTCCTCCCTGGTCTGAAGACACCTTAGATACCTCCTCCCTGGTCTGAAGGCACCTTAGATACCTCCTCCCTGGTCTGAAGACACCTCGGATACCTCCTCCCTGGTCTGAAGACACCTTAGATACCTCCTCCCTGGTCTGAAGACACCTTAGATACCTCCTCCCTGATCTAACCTGAAGCAGGAACCATGTAGCATGAAGAGGACATTAGCCTCTTCATAATCAGCCTCTGTTAATACATGTGTGAAGGATGTGATAAAACGTTGATCCTTGACCTTTCTGTGCCCACTTGTCTCATTTGATAAAGGGTTGACCCTTGACCTTTCTATACCCACTTGGCTCATGTGATAAAGGGTTGACCCTTGACCTTTCTGTACCCACTCGTCTCATGTGATAAGGGGCTGATCCTTGACCTTTCTGTACCCACTTGTCTCTGAGGAGAACGCCTTCAATGCAGGCCCCGAACAAAACCACGCAGGACATGTCTGATGGGTCGTTAAGAGGGACAACAGGCCTCCTAAGAGGAGGTAACCATGGCCACAGGCCGGCAGTGTATATATGCAGACTCACACTTTGTGTTAGTTGGTACGGCCACTCTGCAGCACTGTGCCATCATGAAACCAGGGCTACTTACACACAAACATGTAACCATGGTAACGGGGTGAACATATTGGTGACGGGGTGTACATGTAACCATGGTGACGGGGTGAACATGTAACCATGGTGACGGGGTGAACATTTAACCATGGTAACGGGGGAGGATACAGATGAGGGAGGTAGTGGCGATGGCCAGGATGGTTCCCACGGGGATGGACCTCTGGGCGTCACGGAGGTCACCTGACCTGTTAGAGCCCGCCATGATGCCTGAGTAGAATCACAGTAGAAACAGCAGCCAGGACAATAAAGAAGAGGGTCACACAGTAGAATCCAACACTCAGACAATCACTCGGTCAAAGAGTAGAGCATAATTCAGAGTAGAGTACAGTACCTCAATAGAGTATAGTAGAATGTAGAGTACAGTACCTCAATAGAGTATAGTAGAATGTAGAGTAGAGTACTACAATAGAGTATAGTAGAATGTAGAGTAAAGTACTACAATATAGTTGAGTGGTATTTAGAATACAGTACTACAACAAGGCTTAGTAGAGTCTTAGAGTAGAGTGCTACAATAGAGTTAAGTAGAGTATAGAGTAGAGTTCTACAATATAGTTTGGTAGATGTAGAGTTGAGTGGTACAATAGAGTTTAGTAGTTTAGACTAGAGTGCTTCAATAGAGTATAGTTGAGTGTAGAGTAGAGTACTACAATAGAGTTTAGTGGTTTGGAGTAGAGTGCTACAATCGAGTTTAGAAGTTTTGATTAGAGTGCTACAAGAGAGCTTGGTAGAGTGTAGAGTAGAGTGCTACAATAGAGTTTAGTAGAGTGGAGAGCAGAGTGCTACAATAGAGGTTAGTAGAGTGTAGAGCAGAGTGCTTCAATAGAGTTTAGAAGAGTGTAGAGCAGAGTGCTACAATAGAGTTTAGTAGAGTGTAGAGCAGAGTGCTACTATCGAGGTTATTATAGTGTAGAGTAAAGTGCTACAATAGAGTTTAGTAGAGTGTAGAGCAGAGTGCTACAATAGAGGTTAGTAGAGTGTAGAGTAAAGTGCTACCTGTGACGGAGGGGAAGTAGATGCCGACCAGCAGGGTGAAGAAGGTGGAGATGTCGTTGAGGACGTAGGGTTTATCCATGACCAGGTTCTCCTGGACCTCCTCTGACACGCTGCCACGCCTCTCCACGAAGATCCCCGCCGGCCCGTAGGACCCCCACAGGTTATCTACACACACACACACACACACACACACACACACACACACACACACACACACACACACACACACACACACACACACACACACACACACACACACACACACACACACACACACATTGTATCATTTAATATATCATCCTTCCTCTGGAATAGCCCTCACCTGTATAGGACCCGGTAACCCTCACCTGTATAGGACCAGGTAACCCTCAACTGTACAGGACCAGGTAACCCTCACCTGTACAGGATCAGGTAACCCTCACCTGTACAGGACCAGGTAACCCTCACCTGTACAGGACCAGGTAACCCTCACCCTTTATAGGACCAGGTAACCCTCACCTGTATAGGACCAGGTGTCTACAGGTAACCCTCACCTGTATAGGAGCAGGTAACCCTCACCTGTACAGGACCAGGTAACCCTCACCTGTATAGGACCAGGTATCTACAGGTATTGGCTCACCTTTGATGACTCCACTAAGTAGGCCAGGTATTCCAGGCATCTCCGTGACGTTGTTGAGAGTGAAGTACTCATCACAGGTGGCGTTGAGGTGCGAGCCATTGCAGAACAAAGCCCAGAGGAGTGTGGTCTGGGTCTCGTTGTTCACCAGCTCCGTCTTAGCACACTTATCAAACTTATCGTTCTTCATAGAACGGTTTCCGAGCAGGCAGATCCTGCAGCAAAGAGAACAGAGTTAGAGTTGAGGAGATGATGGACACCATGCTAGCTACTTTGGAGTCAGTACCGGGCCAATTATAATGGTGAGTATAGCATTTTAGCTAGTCATCGCATGCAGCTACACAGTATTAGACTCTTACCATAATTGAGGACTATTCACTGGAGGCAAATATTGTGGTATAAAAAGCAGATGTTAGCATACTACTAGAGGTGTAGTAACTGTAGCACTAGTTCTGTAGCATGCGTAACGGACGTACGGGAAGTCGGGCGGTTCGATGACGGTGCGGATGACCCCGGCGTAGATGGCCATGAGGGACAACGCCACACAGGCCAGGAACACCAGCGCCAGCTTGTTCACATACCTGAGACCACAGGTGATACACAACAGGTGTTATATACTGCTGTTATATACCAATACAGCTGTTTTATACAGCCGTTATATACTGCTGTTATATACCAATACAGCTGTTTTATACAGCCGTTATATACAGGTGTTATATACCAATACAGCTGTTTTATACAGCCGTTATATACAGCTGTTATATACCAATACAGCTGTTTTATACCAATACAGCTGTTATAAACTATTACAGGTATATATACCAATACAGGTGTTATATACAGCTGTTATATACCAATACAGCTGTTATATACCAATACAGCTGTTATAAACTATTACAGGTATATATACCAATACAGGTGTTATATACAGCTGTTATATACCAATACAGCTGTTATATACCAATACAGCGGTTGCATACAGCCGTTATATGTACTAATACAGTTGGGTGTGTGTCTCTATACCCACACACACAGCTGAATGTGTACATTATATGAAACATATCTATCTGTCAGGAGTCTTACTTGACGCCCACGAACACGACCAGCGCCATGAGGGCCAGGCAGGCGCTGCCGTACACCCGCAGGTTGTTGCTGGTGGCCCAGGCCTCGTCCTCCGGCCGCGCCGCCACAAACACCCCGCTGGACGGCACGATGTAGGTCTGGGGACACACACAGTCTGGACCAGTACACCCAGTACAGTCTGGACCAGTACACCCAGTACACCCAGTAGAGGAGAACACAGTCTGGACCAGTACACCAAGTACAGTCTGGACCAGTACACCCAGTACACCCAGTAGAGGAGAACACAGTCTGGAACAGTACACCAAGTACAGTCTGGACCAGTACACCCAGTACACCCAGTAGAGGAGAACACAGTCTGGACCAGTACACCCAGTAGAGGAGAACACAGTCTGGAACAGTACACCAAGTACAGTCTGGACCAGTACACCCAGTATACCTAGTAGGGGAGAACAATCTGGACCAGTATACCCAGTAGAGAAGAACCCAGTTTGGACTAGTACAACCCGTACACCCAGTAGAAGAGAACACAGTCTTGACCAGTACACCCAGTACACCCAGTAAAGGAGGACACAGTCTGGACCAGTACACCCAGTAAAGGAGGACACAGTCTGGACCAGTACACCCAGTACAGTCTGGACCAGTACACCAAGTAGAGGGAACGATGGAGGTCTGAGGGACAGACACAGTCTGGACCAGTACAACCAGTATGTCCCCGTCCCGGTCCCAGTACGTACCAGCAGTATCTCGATGGTTCCCAGTATGTACAGGGACCCTGCGAAGGTGGTCCCCAGGTAGAAGCAGAGTCCGACTGCCCCCCCGACCTCGGGGCCCAGAGATCTGGAGATCATGTAGTAGGCCCCCCCGGCTGGTCCAGGGGCAAGAACCAGAAGATCAGACCAGGTAGCAACAGAATGAGAACGGGGGTAATTAGATCAATAACAATATCAAAGAGCTACTTTACCTGGCACCACACCGTTGGTTGCTATGGCGCTCATTGAGATGGCCGTCAACATGGTCTGCAGAGCAGAAAGTCAACATCTGACAAGGACACACCACTGGCCATACTCACCTCTACTGTCTCCAGGGACTCACTAATGAGCTTGAGCTCTAGCTCTTGCTAATGCGTTTGAGCCCTGGTCCTCACTAGTGAGTTTGAGCTCTATACTCACTAGTGAGTTTGAGCTCAATACTCACTAGTGACTGTGAGCTCTAGCCCTCACTTGTGAATGTGAGCTCTAGCCCTCACTTGTGAGTGTGAGCTTAGCACTCACTAGTGATAATGAGCTCAATACTCACTAGTGACTGTGAGCTCTAGTCCTCACTATTTAGTGTGAGCTCTGGTCCTCACTAGTGAGTGTGAGCTCCGGTCCTCACTAGTGAACTGAGCTCTATACTCACTAGTGAGTGTCAGCTCTGCCCCTAACTAGTGAGTGTGAGCTCTATACTCACGCAGGCACAGCACATGAAGACGATGGCGAAGGTTCCCAGGACGCCGGCGGTCCCGACGATCCAGGTGAGGCGCAGGAAGAGGATGACTCCCAGGATGTTCTGCATGCAGGGCAGGTACACCCCGATGAAGGTCCCCATCTGAGGGCCCTGGGGCCACACACATACAGAGGTTGTCAGGTGGGTTAGACAGTACAGAGACAGGTCATTAAGGAGCAGGTAGGGGTTAGACAGTATAGAGACAGGTCATTAAGGAGCAGGTAGGGGTTAGGCAGTACAGAGACAGGTCATTAAGAGGTAGGGGTTAGACAGTACAGAGACAATTCCTTAAGGAGCAGATAGGGGTTAGACAGTACAGAGACAGGTCATTAAGGAGCAGGTAGGGGTTAGACAGTACAGAGACGGGTCATTATGGAGCAGGTAGGGGTTAGACAGTACAGAGACAGGTCATTAAGGAGCAGGTAGGGGTTAGACAGAACAGAGACAGGTCATTAAGGAGCAGATAGGGGTTAGACAGTACAGAGACAGGTCATTATGTAGCAGGTAGGGGCTAGACAGTACAGAGACTGGTCATTAAGGAGCAGGTAGGGGTTAGATAGTACAGAGACAGGTCATTAAGGAGCAGGTAGGGGTTAGACAGTACAGAGACAGGTCATTAAGAGGTAGGGGTTAGACAGTACAGAGACAATTCCTTAAGGAGCAGATAGGGGTTAGACATTACAGAGACAGGTCATTAAGGAGTTGGTAGGGGTTAACCTGTGTCCCCGCCCCCTTGCTCCGCTGTGAATCATGACTTCCTGTTGACAGGATGGATTCTTCCTGTTACTCAGAGAGTTGAGTCCAGTATTTTGGCGCTCTGAGATTACGAGAGTGCTATATATATAGTCCCTCCAGATTTTTTTTTTTTTGTGATTGTTGCGGCCAAAAATCCTTGAATATGCAGCACGTTTTCTTAAAAAATGCGATGAAATATGCGGCATATTTATGCAATTTTATGAGATTACATTGAGGGGTTTGCAAAAATTGCCCCCGTGTGAATAGGCGGGCTTCGGCTGATTATGCGTTGAATTATGCGATCGCATAATCACGTTTTTCTGGAGCCCCTGGTCCCCCCGGACCCCTCCTACCGTGACTGTGACCCTGGGCGCCCCGTCCTCGTACTCGGCTTCCTCATGCTCCCGGACCCCCTGGGTTAGGTTGGTGTAGTTGGCCAGCTTGTTGAGGAGGGAGGAGACCATGGGGTGGCTGTCAATCTCCTCCTGGAGGAGAGATGGGAGAGAGGAGAGGAGTTCAGAGAGGAGGACCAATAGATGGGGAAAGATGATAGACGATGATAGATGATGATAGATGATGATACCTCGAACAATGCCATGTTCTTTCCATCATAGTAGCCTCCCGTTTCCTGGTCTGGGAGGAAGGGGCGGGTCTCTCTTCGGTTGTCTCCTGGAGGGAACAGAGTCATGGGACCGATATAGTGAACTATATAGTTTACTATATAATTCACAATATAGTTAACTACATAGTGAACTAGATCATTATATAGTGATATAGTGAATTATATAGTGGATTAGATCACTATATAGTGATCTAGTGAAATATATAGTGAACTATAGTGAACTATAAAGTGAACCATATAATAAACTATATAGTTCACTATATACATTTATAGTTCACTATATTGTTCACTATATAATGAACTATATAGTTCACTATATCGTTCACTGTATAATGAACCATATAGTGAACTAGATCACTATAAAGTGAACTATATAGTTCACTTTATCGTATACTATATAATTATATAATAACTATATAATGAACTATAAAGTGAACGATAGTGAACTATATAATAAACTATATAGTTCACCATATCGTTCACTGTATAATTAACTATATAGTGAACTATATAGGTCTTTTACTTGATTGGTTAATTGGGTCCTACCGGGGGGGGTTCCTGGTGTGTTCCCTGAATCCTCCTCCTCTCTGAACACGCTGTCCAGGGTCTCCGGCACGGCGGCCCCTGGGGGGGACCCTCCGTCTCTCCCAGGGGCCCCCGGGAGTCCTGGGGGCCCGTCGTTCACCGGCACCACCGTGAAGTTGGTGGGCATCCTGGGAGAGCTGGTTCAGAGGGGCCACTTAGAGGGGCCACTTAGAGGGGGCACTTAGAGGGGGCACTTAGAGCGACCACTTAGGGGGGCCAACTAGAGGGGCCACTTAGAGGCTAAACAGGACTCACTGTCTCTCACTCGGTTTCACACCACGGATCCTGGCTGAACCAGGTGAATCTATCCAAAAGGTGAGTCTAACTACTAGGTGAGTCTAACCACCAGGTGAGTGTAACCACCAGGTGTGTCTTAGCACCAGGTGTGTCTTAGCACCAGGTGAGTCTTAGCACCAGGTGAGTCTAACCACCAGGTGAGTAACCACCAGGTGAGTCCTAGCACCAGGTGAGTCTCTCCACCAGGTGAGTCTCAGCACCAGGTGAGTCTCTCCACCAGGTGAGTCTAACCACCAGGTGAGTCGAACCACCAGGTGAGTCTAACCACCAGGTGAGTCTTAGCACCAGGTGAGTCTTAGGACCAGGCAAGTTGTTATTCCTAGGTCAGATCAACGTCAGTTGAGGTGTTTCATGTCCAGGCCAGTTTAACCTTGACAGGTAAAGTTAACGTTGAGTGAGTTTATTTCCCAGTCGTCGTCTTATTTCCATGTGTTTCACTCCAGCTGACTCCTCCTCTCCAGGTGAGTCTAGTCTGTGTGTTTCACTACAGCTGACTCCACCTCTCCAGGTGAATCTAGTCCGTGTGTTTCCCTCCAGGTGACTCCTCTCCAGGTGAGTCTAGTCTGTGTGTTTCCCTCCAGGTGTCTCCTCCTCTCCAGGTGAGTCTAGTCTGTGTGTTTCCCTCCAGGTGTCTCCTCCTCTCCAGGTGAGTCTAGTCCGTGTGTTTCACTCCAGGTCAGTCTAGTCTGTGTTTTTCACTACAGGTACAGGTTTGTTCTTGTCTCCAGTTGGGTGGTGGCTCCTCTCCAGAGTTGGTGTTCTCTCTCTCTCTGGGTTCTGCTCTTCAGAGCCTCGGCGCTGCATGAACCGTGTTCCTGTGGTTCCTCGGGTTAAAGTCCAACTGGGACGCGGTCGATCCTTCCTGTTTAAGACCTCCCCTCCCCCTAGCAGGCACCATGTGACCTGCTCATTACCATACAGAGAGCAGCATTCCTCAGACTCCTCTCGGCCCGGGGTGACGGCGGAGCTCTGCTGAGCGGACAAACACTCTGGGACTCCTGAGCTATTGTCTTCATGCCTTCCTCCCCCTCTGATCCCTGTCTCCTCCCACTTCCTCCCACTCACTCTGAGACACCACCCTTTCCTTTCCCAGGATGCATCATGGGAAGTGCTCTGAGTCAGCAGACCAGTAACACTCTCACACATTGTGTTGTATTGTTTACTGCTGTGTGATGTGGATGTGTTAAGTTGTGTGTTCTTGTGTCGGGTCCCACATCGGAGTACAAAGTGCTGAGCTTTGAGATACACCTCAAGACTCACTTGTTCAGAGTTCACCTGGACTCTGCATAGCCCTGCAGTGGGGGGGGGGGGTTCTCAGGAGGAGGTCTGCGTCTGCAGTGGAGGGGGTGGGGTGGGGAGAGGGCACCAGTCCCAATGGGACAACCACTTAGTTTCACTTCTGAGACTGGGATCCCGTTTTCCTTATTCTTTCAAACCCATGATCACCGAGTTACCACCTGGTCAGAACCCTCCTCCTCATTGACCCGTGAGGTCCAGCCTGAGGGTTACCGGACTCACCACTTCATTGTCCATTTCCGAGGGTGTCCCCAACAGGCGCAGACCTCAATGCCTCTGGACGCTATTGGATAGGCTTACAACCAATCAAAGCAACGAACCGGGGAAGCACAACAAGCCCTGGGGGGGACCATCAGCTGTCATTTGGGAGGATTTACTAAACCCTGTCCCAATTTGCAGAAATGTGTGAGGTGTGCTTTAAGACGAAGAGATCGATGGCCAGAAGGCCGTCTGGTGACAGTTTGGATAACTATAACACAGGTTGGTTGTAGCCCCGAAATTAAGATATTGTAGATTTCTGATTTAGTGGAAAATGCCTGTGTTCGCCCAATATCTGCAAAGGATCCAACATCATTAATTAAATCCCTGATCCACCCCCAACGGCCCGGGACTTCAAACAGAAGGCTAGCTTGTTAGCTACCAGTAGCTAGTTAGCATGCTCACGGAAAATGACGACAAGTGGGATAACGCAACCACATGCATTTACTTCAGAACCATGTCTAGTTATGCATTTGCACACTACCAACAGGTCTATTGTCAACCTGTCCAAATGTCAACATGACTAGTGTCAGCATGACTAGTGTCAGCATGTCTAGTGTCCACATGTCTAGTGTCCACATGACTAGTGTCAACATGACTAGTGTCAACCTGTCTAGTGTCAGCATGTCCACATGTCTCGCATCAGCATGTCAACATGTCTATTGTCAACATGTCTAGTGTCCACATGACTAGTGTCATGTCGAGTGTGAACATGTCAACATGTCTAGTGTGACGAGTCAACGTGTCTAGTTGCCCAGGGTAAACGGTCGTCCAGCAATGGGCTGCTCACCAGAACAGAAGCACTGTGTTGTGCGATAAGAAAGAAACTTTATTTGCTGCACATTCCTTGGCAGTAAGACAACATGCAGCTGGAAACAGCCTTCAAACAATCAGTGTACAAACAGTTAAACAGCTTTCCTCAAAGAAACACGCTGCCTTTAAAATATCCAGACTTAAAGAATTAAAACAATCGTGATCAAAAATTAAAATCCACCTCCTTTGAGATAGTCATGAATTAATTTAGAGCTGAGGTGTGTAACACAACGCTAGGGTGACACAACCCAACGCTAGGTTGACACAACCCAATGCTAGGGTGACACAACCGAATGCTAGGGAGTGTAGCAGTAACACAACATCACAGAGTGTAGTTACGGTAACACAACCCAATGTTATGGAGTGTAGTTATTGTACAACAACATTTTGAAGTGTAGCGGTAATACAACGCTACAGAGTTTAGTTATGGTAACAACAATGCAAGTGTAGTTACATTAACACAACCCAACATTGAGCTCAGTTAAGGTAACACAACTGGATACTCGAGACTTAGGTGGAAACCTTGCTGCTCAACAGTTAAAACGAATAAATGGATTTATAAAGTATTTTTTGTTTTATCAAGACGTTTAATTGGCTTAAAACAAGATGAGATCCAAGGCTGATTATGAATAATGTCTGGCAGTAAGTAACATGTGTCTCTCTGAATGTGGATTAAATGTTTTAGAATTAGTTAAACAATGCTTTCCTAATGTTAGCATCCTGTCAGTGGGCGTCGCTGGCGGTCGAGTAACGAGATGAGTAACACATGATCAGGACAAGGAGGAGGAGTCAACTCATCCCCCTCCACTCCACACGCGTCACTCAGAGACTTTAGCCGGCAGGAAGTTGACCGCCAGCTTCCTGTTTCTCCTCTTGGAGGCGGAGCCAGGTGTGTGGGGCGGGGCTTGGCGGGGGGGCGTGTATTGGGTGGTCGTCGCGGCCATGCCTTCAGGCTGGCCGGAGGGGGCGGGGCTTCTATTGCCAGGGGGTGGGTCCACTTTACCCTGGCCTTGTGATTGGCCGGCGTGTTGGCTAGTGGCCTGTGATTGGCCGGTTGGCAGGTTCTGCTTCCTGTAGAACTCTCTGCCATCCTGGCCCTTCCTGTTTGAGGACACCCTCTTCTTCGTCACCTGAGGAAGAGGAGGAGACCAGTTAGTATGACAACTGGTTACAAAGAAGTCTCTGTGTATTTGGTGTCTCAGTTTGTGTTTGATGTCTCAGTGTGTGTTTGATGACTCGGTGGTTGTCATGGTTACCTGTAGAGGAACGAACTGGTTATGTGATCCGATGGGCAGGGAGGGGGAGGGGGCGGGGCCCCGGGCAGGGGCAGGACCTCGGGCGGCTCCGGGGAAGGTCCCCGGCCCCATGAAGAAGGGCTGGTTGGGGTGGGGGGGGGTCAGACCCCACAGGGGACCATAGGCCTGGGGGGGCATCAGAACGCCCCCTGCTGGACAACAACAACAGAGAGGAACGTCAACAACAACAACAACAGAGGAACAAAACAAAAATAAAAGCAGGTACAGTATACTGACCTGATTGGTTGAACAGAGGGGGAGTGGCTCCCATGTGAGGACTCCTCATTGTTCCGATCCCCGAGAACATGGAGGGGGGGAGGGGGAAGCCCAGCCCCATCGACGTCTGCATAGAAACAGAAACACACACACACACAGATTAAACATAAACACACACACATGTATTAACTAATTCATAATAAACTACAAACTAGGATCATAACAAAAAGGTCCTCACTAGACTAACCTAGGTCCTGTGTTAGTGAGGTGTCCTAGGTCCTATGTTAGTTTCCTAGGTGTATTAGTGAGGTTTCCTGGGTGTGTTAGTGAGGTTTCCTAGTTCCTGTATCAGTGAGGTTTCCTAGGTCCTGTATCAGTGAGGTTTCCTAGTTCCTGTATCAGTGAGGTTTCCTAGTTCCTGTATCAGTGAGGTTTCCTAGTTCCTGTATCAGTGAGGTTTCCTAGTTCCTGTATCAGTGAGGTTTCCTAGTTCCTGTTAGTGAGGTTTCCTAGGTGTATTATTGAGGTTTCCTAGGTGTATTAGTGAGGTTTCCTCGGTGTATTATTGAGGTTTCCTAGGTGTATTATTGAGGTTTCCTAGGTGTATTATTGAGGTTTCCTAGGTGTATTATTGAGGTTTCCTAGTTCCTGTTAGTGAGGTTTCCTAGGTGTATTATTGAGGTTTCCTAGTTCCTGTTAGTGAGGTTTCCTAGGTGTATTATTGAGGTTTCCTAGGTGTATTATTGAGGTTTCCTAGGTGTATTATTGAGGTTTCCTAGGTGTATTATTGAGGTTTCCTAGGTGTATTATTGAGGTTTCCTAGGTGTGTCAGTGGTTTTCTCACCAGTCTCTGCAGGGTGAGCAGGGCAGCCTTCTCCTTGGCCTCGTGTTCTGAGGGACACTGCGGTCCCTGGAGGACCAGTCCGTTAGACAGCTTCACCTGACAGGCCACCAGGCCCTGAGGACAACATGAACACCAGTCTGTTAGACAGGCCACCAGTCTGTTAGACAGGCCACCAGGCCGTTAGACAGGCCACCAGGCCCTGAGGACAACATGAACACCAGTCTGTTAGACAGGCCACCAGGCCCTGAGGACAACATGAACACCAGTCTGTTAGACAGGCCACCAGGCCCTGAGGACAACATGAACACCAGTCTGTTAGACAGGCCACCAGGCCCTGAGGACAACATGAACACCAGTCTGTTAGACAGGCCACCAGGCCCTGAGGACAACATGAACACCAGTCTGTTAGACAGGCCACCAGGCCCTGAGGACAACATGAACACCAGTCTGTTAGACAGGCCACCAGGCCCTGAGGACAACATGAACACCAGTCTGTTAGACAGGCCACCAGTCTGTTCGACAGGCCACCAGCCCTGAGACCACCAGCCCATTCATGACTCCCCTCCTGACCCGAGTAAAGACAGAGACCCCCACTAGCCTGTAGATACATTTCAGACAAACCACATAGTGAGGCTGATATACCTGTATACACATTTATATTATTATAGTATGGAATAGTATGGAACTGTGATGGTATAGTGTTGTATTGTTATAGTAAAGTTATAGTAATATTGTAAGGTTATAGTATAGTAATGTGATCATATATTTTTATGGGATAGTATAGTATTGAAAAGCTATAGTAATGTGATAGTATTGTAATGTTATAGTATAGTGTCTCAATGTTATAGTAATAAGATAGTATAGTAATGTTATAGTATATGATTGTGATAGTGTAGTTAGTATTCTAATTTGATAGTATTGTGATATGCTAGTATAGTAATGTTAAGGTACATTAATGTTATAGTATAGCAATGTTATAGTAATGATAGTATTGTGATGTTATAGTAATGTGATAGTGTAGGAATGTCATAGTAATGATAGCATTGTCATGTTATTGTATAGTAATGTGATAGTATTGTGATGGGAAAGTAGTATAGTAATGTTATAGTGTAACAATGTTATAGTATTGTGATGTTATAGTAATGCGATAGTAGTAGTCATTTTATAGTATAGTAATGTTATAGTATGAGCAATGTTATAGCACTATAGTAATGTTGCAATGTTATATTATGAGTAATGCATTGTTATAATAAAGTAATGTTATAGTATACGATGAGTTATGTTATAGTAATGTTACAGTATAGAATACTAATGTTATAAGATAGTAATTTATAAAATAGTAATGTTATAGTAACGTTATAGTAATAAGTTAGTAGTAGTAAGTTATAGTAGTATCTTAATGTACTGTTACAGTAATGTGATAGTATTGTAATGTTATAGGAATGTGATAATATTGTAATGTTATAGTAATTTGATGGTATGGTAATGTTAGAGTATATTATGAGTAATGTTATAGAAATGTTATGATTGTATGTTAATGTGTTGTTATGCATAGTAATGTTATAGTATAGAATAGTAATTGCATAGCAATGTTATCGTAGTATAGCAATGTAATGTTACAGTAATGTTATCTCTATATATATATATATATGATGTGATAGTATGGTACTATCACATTACAGTAGTACCTGTCTGGTGCGCATGCTGCTGATGTCTGGAGCTCCGATGCCGAGACCCACGCAGACCCTAGAGAGCTCCGCCGCCACCCCAGGACCCGCCGCCCCAAGACCCAGGGGGAGGGGCTTATCCTGGAGGGGCGTGGCCGGGAAGGTCGTGGCCTGGAAGGGCGTGGCCTGGAAGGGCGTGGCCTGGTGACCCACAACATGTGACTCAGTCTGAGGGGCGTTCATCTGAGCCGCTGAAAGGGGACAGCAGAAGGGGGTGAGTGAGGAAGTGAGTGAGGTAGTGAGTGAGGTAGTGAGGGAGGAAGTGAGGGAGGAAGTGAGTGAGGAAGTGAGTGAGGAAGTGAGTGAGGTAGTGAGTGAGGTAGTGAGGGAGGAAGTGAGTGAGGAAGTGAGGGAGGAAGTGAGGGAGGTAGTGAGGGAGGAAGTGAGTGAGGTAGTGAGTGAGGTAGTGAGGGAGGAAGTGAGTGAGGTAGTGAGGGAGGAAGTGAGTGAGGTAGTGAGGGAGGAAGTGAGTGAGGTAGTGCGGGAGGAAGTGAGTGAGGTAGTGCGGGAGGAAGTGAGTGAGGTAGTGAGGGAGGAAGTGAGTGAGGTAGTGCGGGAGGAAGTGAGTGAGGTAGTGCGGGAGGAAGTGAGTGAGGTAGTGAGTGAGGTAGTGAGGGAGGAAGAGAGTGAGGAAGTGAGTGAGGTAGTGCGGGAGGAAGTGAGTGAGGAAGTGAGTGAGGAAGTGAGGGAGGAAGTGAGTGAGGAAGTGAGTGAGGTAGTGAGTGAGGTAGTGAGGGAGGAAGAGAGTGAGGTAGTGAGTGAGGAAGTGAGTGAGGGAGGTAGTGAGTGACGCCTCGTGCCCACTGCACCGTCAGTCAAAGGACTCAGAAGGCGTGGCTGACAGATGGGGGTGGTTTCCAGGGTCGTCCGAGCCTGAGTAGTGTCAGTGCTTAAATTTGCATACGCGATCTGATTGGATGACGGATCCGTCGCTGCCGAAAAAGTTGAACATTTTTCAACTTTTTGACGGATACAAAGGCTCAAAGGGAGCTCACGGATCCACAATGCATTGCTCGTCCGTCCCCATTCGAAGTCAATGGGGATCAGTCAACGGACGGATGCAGTGGGCACGAGGCGTGAGGGAGGGAGTGAGTGAGTGAGTGAGTGAGTGAGTGAGTGAGTGAGTGAGTGAGTGAGTGAGTGAGTGAGTGAGTGAGTGAGGGAGTGAGTGAGTGAGTGAGTGAGTGAGGGAGGGAGGGAGGGAGTAAGTGAGTGAGTGAGTGAGTGAGTGAGTGAGTGAGTGAGTGAGTGAGTGAGTGAGTGAGGGAGTGAGGGAGTGAGGGAGGGAGGGAGGGAGGGAGGGAGGGAGTGAGTGAGTGAGGGAGGGAGGGAGGGAGGGAGGGAGGGAGTAAGTGAGTGAGTGAGTGAGGTAGTGAGTGAGTGAGTAAGTGAGTTGGTAAGTGAGGTAGTGAGTAATGTAGCAGGTGTGTGAGGTAGTGAGTGAGTGAGGTAATGAGTGAGTGCATGAGTTTACCAAGCTTCTTAGAGGACCGTCTCCTGGTTGGTTGCTGGCTTCCTGAGGGGGCGGGGCTAGGGCTGTCAATCTTCAACATCTCCTTGAGCACCATGGTCCCCTTCTACAGCCAATCAGAGGAGGAGATGCTCACCAGAACTACTAAAGATATATCTATAGTGTATTATATACTACTAACATATCTATAGTGTATTATATATTCTTACCACTACAGCTATATCCATAGTGTATTATATACTACTAGTATTATATTTTTGTTGTTATCTTTATTGTTGTTGTTGATCCTAAAATGATCCGACCCGTGACTCAAAAACCGTGACACGATCCGAACCGTGAGTTTTGTGATCCGTTGCACCCCTACTACTACTACTACTACTACTACTACTACTACTACTACTACTACTACTACTACTACTACTACTACTAGTGTATTTTATACAACAGTGGTTCTGAGCGAGTAATTTGATTGGACAAGAGACATTCCATGAGCTCTGCAGGAGCGCTGATATGAGCGTCCAACATCACAGTACACATTACTAGTATAACTGTTGTATAAAAGCAATATCACACTCGAGGTGGCAATGTTGTGGCTCAACATCAGCGCTGCTGTGATTACCGCCGGCCTCGTACCTACGGCCGAATCACAGCAGCGCTGATATAGAGCCACGACGTTGCTCCCTCTCATGTGATATTGCTTAAGTAACCACCACTACCACTACTACTACACGAGTAGTGCATCTATAGTGTATTATATATTACTACTAGTACTACTATGTACGGTATTATATATTCCCACTACCACTCCATGTGTAGTGTATTATTGTGTATTTTATATTCTTACCATAGCGAAGGACTGTGGAGACAGCGGTCCGTCTGATTGGTTGCTGGCTTGCTGTGGAGGAGGGAGGGGGACGGGGCCGTGCAGGTTGCTATGGGAGATCTGCTGGTTGCCATAGGAGATCTGCTGGTTGCCATGGGAGATCTGCTGGTTGCTGTGGGAGATCTTGAGGTTGGCGATGAGCTCCTCAAACTCAGTGGAAGCCTGAGAGGAGAGATGATAGCATAACATAGCTTAGCACATAGTAAGCACATGGCAAGCCTATGGTTAGCACTGTTAGCCTATTGCCATTCTATGGGTAGCACACAGTTAGCCTACGGCCAGCCTATGGTTAGCACATAGTTAGCCTATGGCCAGCCTATGGTTAGCATGGCTTTGTACCTTGCTAGCAGAGATGTTTGGAGGGAGATGAGGGTTGGCATCTTCATTTCTCTTCAACAGTCTGAATCCACCAGGAGCCTGGAGCAAAACAGCACAAGATAGAGTCTGAGGTCCACCTCTATGGAGGCCCCTCTAAGGTTCGTCACCATGGGAACCGTCCCCATGGGGTATTGTATAACCGTTTGTGTGCGTGTGTCTTACTGTCTTGTTTTTAGGAGTTTGTCTTACTGTCTTGTTAGGATTTTGTCTTACTGTCTTGCTGTGAGGAGTGCGTGTGCGCCTTACTGTCTTGTTTTTAGGAGTTTGTCTTACTGTCTTATTGTTAGGAGTTTGTCTTAATGTCTTGTTGTGAGGAGTGTGTGTGCGTACTACTGTCTTGTGAGGAGTGTGTGTGCGTCTTACTGTCTTGTTGTTAGGAGTAGTGTGTTGCTGGGGTTTATTCTGTTGAATATTTCCTTCCTAGAGAGGAAAATAGGAAAATGTTAATTAAACATACATAACAGGTAGATACACCGTATAGTACAGGATAGTATATACAGTGTGTAGATGGTGGTATATAGTGTGTATATAGGGTGTGTTTAGTGTATATAGTGTGTAGTATACATAGTGTGTATACTACAGTGTACAGTGTATATAGGGTGTGTATAGTGTGGATGGTAGTCTAGGGTGTGTCTAGTGTGTACAGAGTGTATATAGGATGTATATAGTGTGTAGATGGTAGTGTATATAGTGTGTAGATGCTAGTTTATATAGTGTGCATATAGTTTGTGTCTAGTGTATGCAGTGTGTAGATGGCAGTGTACGGTGTATATAGTGTGTATATAGGGTGTGTCTAATGTATACAGTGTGAAGATGTAGTGGACAGTGTATAGTGTGTAGATGGTAGTGTATACAATGTAGGGTGTGTATAGTGTACAGTGTATATATAGTGTGTAGATGGTAGTATAAAAAGTGTGCATGTAGGGTGTGTCTAGTGTATACCGTGTGTAGATGGTAGTGTATACAGTGTATATAGTGTGTATGGTGGTGTAGTCTGGACCTCACAGAGCTCTGCAGTGTCCTGGGGTGTGGTCAGTGTGTACAGTGTGGTGTATGGTAGTGTAGGGTCCTCACAGAGCTCTGCAGTGTCCTGGGGTGTGGTCAGTGTGTACAGTGTGGTGTATGGTAGTGTAGGGTCCTCACAGAGCTCTGCAGTGTCCTGGGGTGTGGTCAGTGTGTACAGTGTGGTGTATGGTGGTGTAGTCTGGACCTCACAGAGCTCTGCAGTGTCCTGGGGTGTGGTCAGTGTGTACAGTGTGGTGTATGGTAGTGTAGGGTCCTCACAGAGCTCTGCAGTGTCCTGGGGTGTGGTCAGTGTGTACAGTGTGGTGTATGGTAGTGTAGGGTCCTCACAGAGCTCTGCAGTGTCCTGGGGTGTGGTCAGTGTGTACAGTGTGGTGTATGGTAGTGTAGGGTCCTCACAGAGCTCTGCAGTGTCCTGGGGTGTGGTCAGTGTGTACAGTGTGGTGTATGGTAGTGTAGGGTCCTCACAGAGCTCTGCAGTGTCCTGGGGTGTGGTCAGTGTGTACAGTGTGGTGTATGGTAGTGTAGGGTCCTCACAGAGCTCTGCAGTGTCCTGGGGTGTGGTCAGTGTGTACAGTGTGGTGTATGGTAGTGTAGGGTCCTCACAGAGCTCTGCAGTGTCCTGGGGTGTGGTCAGTGTGTACAGTGTGGTGTATGGTAGTGTAGGGTCCTCACAGAGCTCTGCCAGTGTCCTGGGGTGTGGTCAGTGTGTACAGTGTGGTGTATGGTAGTGTAGGGTCCTCACAGAGCTCTGCAGTGTCCTGGGGTGTGGTCAGTGTGTACAGTGTGGTGTATGGTAGTGTAGGGTCCTCACAGAGCTCTGCCAGTGTCCTGGGGGTTTCTGAGGGGGTCCAGCGTTCTTTGCCGTCTGCCAGGCATTGGTGAACTCCTCTTTTACCTGAGGAGGAGGAAGAGGAGAATCTAAATGAATGAGCAACAAGAATCAACCGCTAATTGACTACAAACCAATGGTTAGCTGCTTCTTAGTGTCAGGGGTCAGGATAGAGGTCAGGGTTAGAGGTCAGGGTTAGAGGTCAGGGGTCAGGGTTAACTTGACATTCTGCTTAGGGTTAGAGGTCAGGGTTAGGGTCAGAGTTAGGGGTCAGGGTTACCTTGACATTCTGGTTAGGGTCAGGGTTAGAGGTCAGGGGTTAGAGGTCAGGGGTCAGAGGTTAGGGTTACCTTGGTGTTTGGCTTCCTGCCTCCCTGGGGTTCTGTCCTCCCCCCTCCGGGCTGCTTGTGGTTGTTCTGGAGACGGATCAGGGTGTAAATAGGGGGTACAGAGGGGTACAGAGGGGTACAGAGGGGTATAGAGGGGGACAGAGGGGTGTGATACCTGGGGGGGGGGGCCGGCCTGGCGCTGGGGCTTCACGATGGCGGTCAGTTTGTGCGCTCCGCTCTCCGCCCGGACTCCATGGGACAGGTTGATCAGAGCGCAGGAGGGGAGGCGGTACCCACGGCCCATAGTGCACCTGGGCGCACACACACACACACACACAGGTCAGAGAGAGAGAGCGAGAGAGGAAGAGAGAGCGAGCGAGAGAGCGAGATTACCTGATGGTGAGTCCTCCAACAAACTCTTCATCAAACACGACCTCATAAAGGACTTCTGGTTCCCTGGCAGCTACACACACACACACACACACACACACACAAACATGAATGAATGCATATTGATTGAGTTGACTATAAGACCGTAGGGGTTAGTTTGAGGACCGCGGGGGGTTAGTGTTGGCACCGTAGAGGGTTAGTGTGAGGACTAGTAGTTGTAGTGTAACCACTCCACCTACTGCGGTTTGTAGTGTAACCACTACAACTACTACAACTGCACTGAATATAATGTTGTTGCACTTAATATTGGGCCTCTGTTTTTCAGTTTTGTGCCATCATTGAATAATGATGTATGTGAGCCCTTGGCAACAAAAAACACTAATCACTCATGTGGCTGTTGTTTCTTTTAAAACAAACTTGTTGTATTTGTCATTTAATAAGAGTATAGACAGATGGACAAATGCATTTCAGCATGGAAAATATGAAATTAATGTATGTTGGATCGGGGGACCGTAGGGGCTTAGTGTGAGGACTAGAGGGGGTCAGTGTGGGGACTAGAGGGGGTCGGTGTGAGGACTAGAGGGGGTTAGTGTGGGGACTAGAGGGGGTCAGTGTGAGGACTAGAGGGGGTCAGTGTGAGGACTAGAGGGGGTCAGTGTGAGGACTAGAGGGGGTTAGTGTGGGGACTAGAGGGGGTTAGTGTGAGGACTAGAGGGGGTCGGTGTGAGGACTAGAGGGGGTCAGTGTGAGGACTAGAGGGGGTCAGTGTGGGGACTAGAGGGGGTCAGTGTGAGGACTAGAGGGGGTTAGTGTGGGGACTAGAGGGGGTTAGTGTGAGGACTAGAGGGGGTCAGTGTGGGGACTAGAGGGGGTCAGTGTGGGGACTAGAGGGGGTCAGTGTGAGGACTAGAGGGGGTCAGTGTGGGGACTAGAGGGGGTCAGTGTGGGGACTAGAGGGGGTCAGTGTGGGGACTAGAGGGGGTCAGTGTGAGGACTAGAGGGGGTCAGTGTAGGGTCTATTGGGGGTCAGTGTGAGGACTAGAGGGGGTCAGTGTGAGGACTAGAGGGGGTCAGTGTAGGGTCTATTGGGGGTTAGTGTGAGGACTAGAGGGGGTTCCTGTGAGGCCCGTAGGGGAGAGTGGACCCACCTCCCTGGATGCCCACCACGGTGCCCCTGAGGCCCAGCGGGACGGTGAAGCTGTCCCTGATGTTGACCACACGGTCAAACAGCTGGAACTCTGCGTCCGGGTCGGGGACCACGCCCTGGTGCTGCTCCATGGGCTGAAACACACAATGTAATGTTGATGCACTTAATGTTTGGCCGCTGTTTTTCAGTTTTGTGCCATCATTGAATGATGATGTATGTGAGCCCTTTACACCGAAAAACATACTAATCACTCATGTGACTGTTGTTGTTTCTTTTAAAACAAACATGTTGTATTTGTGGTTTAACAAGAGCATACAGTAGACATGTAGAAAATGCATTTCAGAATTTAAAATATGAAATTAATGTATGTTGGCCATGAATCTGAATGAATTTGTAGTTAGTGGCCATCCCCAAAATGTACCAGAATGCAGGAAATCACATCTACCAAATTCAACCTTTTCTGGGGGAGGAACCCCAGACCCCCGGTCCACGACTATCCCCCCCACACAAATTGATCACCAGCCGCCGCTGATCCAGACATATATGGATAAGCCTTTTCTTTTTTTTTATTAATATGATTTTGTAGCTTCTCTCATAACCGATTAGTTGAAGTGCGCAATCATGTCCCTGCCCTCTGATGTGATGATGAACCATTGTGGCCCACTTCATCATGAGAGTTACCCATCCCTTGTCTAGAGGGGCCGGGGGGTCTAGAGGGTCCAGGGGGTCCAGAGGGACTGGGGAGTCTTGAGGGACCGGGGGGTCTAGAGGGACTGGGGGGTCCAGGGGGTCTAGAGGGTCCAGGGGTTAGTCTCACCTTGAAAAGGAGATGAGGCCTCACAGTCACACGGACCTTCTTACTGCTCTTCTTAGTCTAGGAGAGAGAGAGAGACAGAGAGAGACAGAGACAGAGAGGGACAGATTAATGATTCAAGGGAAAAAGTAATTCTACATACTGAATGTTCTGTGAGTGAGACGGTGAAAGCGGGAGGTAGGTAAATACTGAGGTAGTGAGAGAGTGAGGCAGAGAATGAGGTACCTTGGCCCTCTCCACCTGCTCCTCGATCTTCTCCACGATGTTGCCGTCCAGCACCTGGAGGTCACATGACGTGCGTCCGACCAGGCTGACAGGATGCTCCCGCAGCCAGGAAGTGATCTCAGAGACCTTCTGGGCCCTGGGGGAGGAGCCACGGGCCCTCTGAGTTAGGGCTCAGCTATTGGACGACCTCAGGGTGTGTGTGTGTGTGTGTGTGTGTGTGTGTGTGTGTGTGTGTGTGTGTGTGTGTGTGTGTGTGTTACCCATTGTGTTCCGCTGCAGGCCAGATGTCATCTTCATAGAACACATCATCATGACTGTTCCTGGAGACCAGGTCGAACACCTCCGAGAACCTGCACACACACACACACACACACACAGTCAACAACCTCCGGAGCAGCAGCGGTCCGACCAGAGCAGGAGGTGAGACGGGGTGTTGAGACAGGAGGTGGAGGCAGGAGGGTGAGACGGGAGGCAGGAGGGTGAGACGGGGGGCTGAGACAGGGAGGTGAGAGAGGAAGGTGAGACGGGCACCTGTCCAGGTACTCCCCCAGCAGCTCCTCCACGGCAGAGGAGTAGAGCCACTCCTTCTCCGTCCGCCGGGTGTAGCCCGGCACCTCTTCGTTCTTCTTGTTGAACTTCAGGTTCAACCCCACGTTGGCCTTCTGCTCACCACACGGGCTGACAGACAGACAGACAGGCAGGTTACTATACACCTCTGCCTTCTGCTCACCACACGGGCAGACAGACAGGTTTCTATCGTACATCTACATGATGTTGTTTGGTACTGTTGGGTTGTGTGGTGATTTGTTGATTGATTGAGTGGTGTTATGTTGGGTGGGGTTGTGTTGCTTGGGTGGGGTGGTGTCAAGTTGTGTTGGTTGGGGTTGTGTCCTGCTGGGGTGGTGTTGTGGGAGTTAGGGGGCGGGGCTTACTTCCTCTTGGATCCTCGGCCAATGAAGATGCTCCCTGAGAAGCGTGACACCAGGTAGCTGGTGACGCCCAGACGGGACGCCAGGATGTAGCCGGGGCTGTAGCGCACAGAGAACTTCTACACACACACACACACACACACACACACACAGGTTAACATAACACACACAGGTTAACATAAGTCAAGTGTGCGTGCATGCGCGTGCGTGTTTGTTTACATGCTGGTTGTGGATCAGAGACTCTAGCTGTGGTTCTTGCGGGACGTTGAAGACGACTCGGACCCGGCCCTCTTTGATGACATCACTGGAATCAAGCACCTGTGGACATCAGAACGGGCCTGTGAGCCTGGGCCAGCAGTGTCTGATCTCTCAGAGGGCCCCGTAGTAGGGGTGTGTCTCTGTGTTTACCTCTCTGAGGGCCCCGTAGTAGGGGTGTGTCTCTGTGTGTGTACCTCTCAGAGGGCCCCGTAGTAGGGGTGTGTCTCTGTGTACCTCTCCCAGGGCCCCGTAGTAGGGGTGTGTCTCTGTGTTTACCTCTCCCAGGGCCCCGTAGTAGGGGTGTCCCACCATGAACACGTTGCTGGTCGGGGGGAAGAGCTCCTCCAGCGTCCTGAAGCGGGCGTGGCACGAATCAAACGCCTCGATGTCCTAACACACACACACACACACACACACTTTAATGCTGATGAATATATGTAATTGTGTTTGTAGATGTTATAGGGTCTAGTATTATAGTGTACTATAGTGTGTAGTGTAGTATAGTGTGGTATAGTTTAATAAAGTATGGTGTAGTAAAGTGTGGTGTAGTGTAGTGTAGTGTGGTGTAGTATAGTATAATGTGTATTATAGTGTGGTACAATGTGTGTAGTATAGTGTGTAGTATGATGTGTGGTAAAGTGTGTTACAGTGTGTAGTATAGTGTGCAGTATAGTGTTTAGTATGGTGTGTGGTATAGTGTGAGGTATAGTGTGTGGTATAGTGTGTAGTATACTTCAGTATAGTACCTTGACCACGGTCTGGTAGGGGAAGTTTAGGACCTGTCTGGACCACTGTTTCTCCAGGACCACCGACCCGTCGGGGAGGGGGACGTACTTCCTCCCCGTCAGCTGCTGGACGTACACCACCACCGCCGTCTCCTTCACCACGATGCCCTTCCTCTTCATGAAGCTAGGGAGAGAGTTCACCATTAATCCTTCCTCTTCAGGAGGCCAGGGAGAGGGTTCCCCACTCAGCCCTCCTCAGTGGTTCCAATAGTAGCTCTAGAAGTCAGGGTGCAGCCAGACTTACTGCTCCGTGTTCCCCTGGACGTCCTTCACCCAGTCCTTGTGGTCCTTGTCAGAGAGGTGTGAGGTCCTGGTTGGAGGGGGGCTGGAGGGCCGCTCGTAGACCTTCTGGACCCCGGGGGGTTCCTCGAGGACGAACCTGGAACACAGATGGCACACCCGTCAGACCCCCTCAGACACTGAGCACACACTGACCGGGGGTCGTGGCACCACACTGCTGGTCTCCCCCCTCCCCCTGACCAGCCGGTCTGCTGGTCTCCCTGCTGGTCTCACCTGGTCTCCCCGTCTGACACCGCCACCACGCGGGCCTCCTCCAGGTGGGGCCAGCTGACGAAGACCGGCCTCCCCAGGACCCGGGCGGCCACCTCCTCACACAGCTGGGGAACAGACGAGGCCGTGAGACCTCCAGCACGCCTCAGGAGACACACAGAGGACGTGTGTACCCCTTTAAGAGCCAGCCCCGAACCACTTTAAACATGGTCCTTTGTCATATGATCGTCTACATAGTCATCTATTTTATCAGCGTTACTGAAAAAAGCCATCAATTTAGAGAATTGGGACCTTATTTAACCCTGTCCACGCTGTCTCTGCCAATAAGCCTAATGTGTGTGTGTGTGTGTGTGTGTGTGTGTGTGTGTGTGTGTGTGTGTGTGTGTGTGTGTGTGTGTGTGTGTGTGTGTGTGTGTGTGTGTGTGTGTGTGTGTGTGCGCGCGTCTCTCTCACTGGCTCCTCCTGCTGGATGATCTCCAGGATGGTGTTCTCTCCTCTGCTGGGCTGCTGGAACACCATCACTCCACCCTTCTTCTTATAGAACTATAGACAGGTTAGAGAGAGACAGGTCACAGAGAGGCAACGCACAGGTTACAGCGAGGTCTCCTTCCTGGGGGATTCCGAAGTAGATCGCAGTAGTATCCCAGTAAGTCACCAGTAGTATCCCAGTATTGTACCAGTAGTATCCCAGTAATGTACCAGTGGTATCCCAGTAATGTACCAGTGGCATCCCAGTAATGTACCAGTGGCATCCCAGTCGTATAGATTAAGGTACCAGCAATAAACTAGCAGTATCCCAGTAATGTACCAGTAATAAACGAGTAGTATCCCAGTAAGGCACCAGTCGTATACATTAAGGTCCCAGTAATAACCAGTAGTGTCCCAGTAAGGTCCCAGTGGTACCTTGTGTTTGATGTGCTGCAGCGTGGGGAAGCCACAGAAGTAGAGCGCCGAGCAGTCAATGGGTCGTCCCACGTGGGCCATGGATACGTGCCAGGCGTCCATCGGCACGGCCGTCGCCCTGGCAACCCATAGACACAGACGTCAGACACAGACAGACACAGCCGACAGACACAGCCTTCTGACACAATTGTCAGACACAGACAGACACACACCTGACATGGCAGTGCGTGATGTTGGGGAACTGCAGGGGCAGTGGGGAGGGGTAGGTTAAGTCTACGTCTGTGTCGTAGGTGTAGACGATGCACTCGGTGTGTCGGTTCCTCGTCTTCTCCCATTTAGTCAGATGCTCGTTGCACGGCTCCATCGCTGCCAACAAACACCTCTGAACACACAGAGCACAACATCCTGTAAAGAGGCTCAACACCCTGTAAAGAGGCTCAGACTGTAAAGAGAGTGAACACCCTGTAAAGAGGCTCAGACTGTAAAGAGAGTGAACACCCTGTAAAGAGGCTCAGACTGTAAAGAGAGTGAACACCCTGTTAAGAGGCTCAGACTCTAAGGAGGCTAAACACCCTGTAAAGAGACTAAACACCCTGTAAAAGGACTAAACAACCTGTAAAGAGACTAAAAATCCTGTAAAGAGGCTCAGTCTGTAAAGAGAGTAAACACCCTGTAAAGAGGCTCAGACTGTAAAGACAATAAACACCCTGTAAAGAAGCTCAGACTGTAAATAGACTAATGACACTGTTAGGTGGCTCAGACTGTAAAGAGTCAAAGCACCCTGTAAAGAGACTTAACTCCCTGCAAAAAGGCTGAGACTGCAGAGGCTAAACATTTTGTGAAGAGACTTAACACCTTGTAAGGATCCTAAACAAACTGAAAAAAGGCTCAGACTGTAAAGACACTAAACTACCTGTAAAGAGACTAAACATCCTGTAAAGAGACTAAACACCCTGAAAAATGGCTCAAATTATATAGAGGCTCAGACTGTAAAGAGAATCGGACTGTAAAGAGACTCAAGAACCTGTAAAGAGACTAAACACCCTGTAAAGCGGCTCAGACTGTTAACAGACTGTAAACAGACTAAACAGATTGTAAACAGACTAAACAGCCTTTGCAGACAATAAAGACTCTAAAAAAGACTATAAACAGAAGTAACTAAACAGACTGCCAACAGACTGTTAAAGGACTGTAAACAGACGTAACTAACAGACTGCCAACAGACCTACAGAGCAGGTACTAAGTGTCGGTACCTCGTCGATGAAGGGGATGAGCACCACAGCCTCCCACTCCTGCTGCTTCCCGTTCAGGTCCGTCTTGAAGTCCAGCGGGTAGTACTGGATGATGGACGAGCTCTCACTGGTCATCAGGGGCTAGGAGAAACTCTGTTAGTACCGTGTTACCCTGTAGCTTTGGGGTAGTGTGTGTGTGTGTTACCCTGTAGCTCATGGGTGGTGTGTGTGTGTTACCCTGTAGCTCTGAGGTAGTGTGTGTGTGCGTGTGTTACCCTCTGTGCATCTGTATGACCCTGTGTGTGTGTGTACGTGTGTTACCCTGTAGCTCATGGGTAGTGTGTGTGTGTTACCCTGTAGCTCTGAGGTAGTGTGTGTGTGTGTGTGTGTTACCCTGTAGCTCTGGGGTAGTGTGTGTGTGTGTGCGTGCGTGTGTTACCCTGTAGCTCTGGGGTAGTGTGTGTGTGTGTGTTACCCTGTAGCTCATGGGTGGTGTGTGTGTGTTACCCTGTAGCTCTGAGGTAGTGTGTGTGTGCGTGTGTTACCCTCTGTGCATCTGTATGACCCTGTGTGTGTGTGTACGTGTGTTACCCTGTAGCTCATGGGTAGTGTGTGTGTGTTACCCTGTAGCTCTGAGGTAGTGTGTGTGTGTGTGTGTGTTACCCTGTAGCTCTGGGGTAGTGTGTGTGTGTGTGCGTGCGTGTGTTACCCTGTAGCTCTGGGGTAGTGTGTGTGTATGCGTGTTACCCTGTAGCTCTGGGGTAGCAGGTCTTTGCTCGCTGCTGGTAGCACGGCCAGCAGCTGCTGGAAGGGCATGAAGGGTCGGCCTAGGTCAAAGGTCAACCTCAGGTCAGCGATGTTCCTGATGTCGGACAGGAAGGGGGCGTAGTGGTGGGGGTAGTACCTGGAACACAAGGTAGTACTAGTTAATACACTGCTAGGTAGTACACTAGCACCGAGGGCTAGTTAGTACACTAGCACCGAGGGCTAGTTAGTACACTAGCACCGAGTGCTAGTTAGTACACTAGCACCGAGTGCTAGTTAGTAAACTAGCTCCTATTACTAGTTAGTATACCAGCTCCTAGTGCTAGTTAGTATACTAGCTCCTAGTTCTAGTTAGTATACTAGCTCCTAGTACTAATATTGAGACTAGCTCCTAGTGCTAGTTAATATACCAGCTCCTATTGTTAATTAGTATACCAGCTCCTAGTGCTAGATAGTATACTAGCACCTAGTGCTAGTTAGTATACTAGCTCCTAGTGCCAGATGTTATACTAGCTCCTCGTACTATTTAGCATACAGCTTCTAGTACTACAACTGGTACTAGCCCCTGATCTTAAAGGTCCTGTGTTGTCCCGTGGATGAGGCCCTGGACACAGACAGTGGAGTCTCACCAGCTCCAGGACTGGACTCCATGGTAGTAGTAGTGAAGGATCCACTGGATCCCCTCCACGTAACACCGGGCCTGGCCGGACAGGAACTCACTGCACAGAGACACATCACACACTGAACTCACTGCACAGAGACACATCACACACTGAAGTCACTGCACAGAGACACATCACACACTGAAGTCACTGCACAGAGACACATCACACACTGAACTCACTGCACAGAGACACATCACACACTGAAGTCACTGCACAGAGACACATCACACACTGAAGTCACTGCACAGAGACACATCACACACTGAACTCACTGCACAGAGACACATCACACACTGAACTCGCATTGAAACACTTTACATCATTTCCACAAAATGCTCACTGTGTGTGTGTGTGTGTGTGTGTGTGTGTGTGTGTGTGTGTGTGTGTGTGTGTGTGTGTGTGTGTGTGTGTGTGTGTGTGTGTGTGTGTGTGTGTGTGTGTGTGTGTGTGTGTGTGTGTGTGTGTGTGTGTGCGCGCTCACTCTGACACTACGTCCACGCCCATCTTGGTCATGTAGTAGGTGCGTTTGTACTGCCGAAGCTCAGACTCAAATATGTCATCTTCCTCCTCTTCTTCCTCTGGGGGCTCCTTATTGGCTGAGGCCAGCCCTGCCAGACAGAGAGACGCCTCCTACAAACAAACACAGGAGTTCCCCTTTAAACACAGGAGTTCACATACCTGAATACCCCTCTACCCCCACAGCCCCAGGGCTCCGGACCAGTCCCTCTCTAGACCAGTCCCGCTCTAGACCAGCCCCCCTCTCTCTCCCCCAGGCCGTACCACTCTCCCCCAGCCCCAGGCCTTACCTCTCTCTTCTTGGCCTTCTTGCTGCCGGCCTCCTTCTCGGCCGCCTGTCCGGCCGCCTCGTTCAGGTACTTGTTGCCCACTTTGCTCTCGAACCACTTGAGGTCCACAAACACCTCGTTGAAGTGTTCTCTGTCGAACTAGGGGCACCGGGTGACAGACGCACGGTGGTTACCGGACACTTGGATTCAGCTGATGCATCACAGACATGTTGCACCGATACATCCACATCCCAGGTCAATATTCTAAATACTGTAAGGCTCTATGTTTGGGGGAGCAGATCCGTAGTGAGCAGGGGTGAAGCTAACTAACACCTTATGGATAATGGAAGCAGCAGGTAATGCAGGGTCCTACCTCACGGATAATTAAAGAAGGAGGTAATGCATTCCTCATCCTAATGGATAATGAAAGCAGGTAGTAATGCAGGGCCCTACCTCCGAGAGCTTCTCAAGGTACTTCTCAAAGTTCCCGAGGTTCAGATGTCCGTTCTCGTTCAGGTAACCTGGAATACATCACAGCATGTAACAAACTCATTCCTTTGGTCTGGTTGTTTGGATACAGCGTCTTCTTTCTCAAGGAACACAAAGTCTAAAGGCTAAGGTTTCACCTACTTAAGGTCTGAGACATTGTGGGGAAAAGATTGGGGGCAATCCCCTTCAGGTTTGTTTGCAGTTCAGTACATAACTTCATGTTTAAGAGCAAGAGACTAAGGTCAGGGTCAGGTACAGGGTCAGGGTCCGCGTAAGGGTCAGGGTCAGGGCTAGGGTCAGGGTCAGGGCTAGTGTCAGGGCTAGGGTCAAGGTAAGCAGGGTCAGGGTCAGGGTAAGCAGGGTCAGGTTTAGGGTCAGCGTTACGGCTAGGGTCAGGGTAAGCGTCAGGGTTAGGGTCAGGGTCAGGAAGTGCATTGAGGGCCTCACCTCCCAGCTGCGGCAGCACGCTGATGTAGGTCCGGTACAGCAGGGGCAGTGCGTCGTGGTTGATGTGGAGGTTAGGGAGATGAGGGATGAAGTCGTTCCCCACCAGGAAGCCCATGAGGACCCAGTCATCGATGATCCGCTCCAGGTCGTACGGGAACCCGATCTGGGTCTGCAGCAAGGGCTCAGTCATTGGGCTATAACATGTAGTGATCTATAACATGTAGTGATCTATAACACTGAGTGAGCTATAACATGGGGTGGTCTTGTTTCTCTCATTGCCATTTGTTGGCGTGAGCCTCTCTGCGACCCCACTTTGTCGGTGTGTTTAAAGGCGGTAACTGAGGCCTGTTATCTTGACCCCCTGGGGAGGGTTGAGCAGCCAATGGTCCAACTGCTTCGGCACAGTCCCTATTATAACATCCTTCGGATGTTCATCGATAGCTGACCATCTTGTTATACTATACGTTTATTAAGGAGCACAGCTGCTGTCAGCATCCTGACCACACTGTATAAGAAGTCCTTGCTTTTGTAAAAGCCAGTGTTTTCCCCAGCACTGTATGGTTAAGGCGGCCGCCTTAACAACAATAGGGCCCTGCCTTGACTAATAATGTATGCAAAAAAGTATAGAATAATACTAACAGTAATAAAAAAAATATATATATATATATATATATATATATATATATATATATAATATTTTAATTATGCATAAAACATCCTTCCATCAGGTACAAAAAATAAAGATAAATAATGCATCGGTAATACTGTCCACACCAATAGTCGTGCCATAAAGCTTATTGAATGGAATTGAACCGGTTGCATCAGGTGTGTGTATATGTTATTGCGAATTGAAACCCTCAATGAGGACCGCAGGGCCACGCGTGTGCGTCTGATTTTGATAGTGTGCGTCTGATTGTGAGTGTGATTGTGTGTGCGTCTCACCCGGAGAGCAGAGAACTCGTAGTCTATGTATTCTCTCATCAGGGACAAGTGCAGCAGGTGAAAGGTGGTCTCCTCTGGGGCAGTTATCCTACAGATATACAGCACATTAGAACCTACCTTATCCTACAGATATACAGCACATTAGAACCTACCTAATCCTACAGATATACAGCACATTACACATAGAACCTACCTAATCCTACAGATATACAGCACATTACACATAGAATCTACCTTATCCTACAGATATACAGCACATTACACATAGAACCTACCTTATCCTACAGATATACAGCACATTACACATAGAACCTACCTTATCCTACAGATATACAACACATTTTTCATGGAATCTACCCTATCCTCGAGATAAAGAACATATTATCACTGTATAGAGTATACATTATCCAAATAGATACAACTTACATCGAGATAATATAAAACATATTTACCAGAGATGATAAAAACATATTTACCAGAGATGATATAAAAAGTATTTACCAGGGAGAATATAAAACATATTTACCAGATATGATAAAAACATATTTACTATGGATGATATAAAAAGCATTTACCAGAAATAAAATAAAACATTTACAAAACTTGTCTGACCTCTTCTGGGATTTCTTCCCTCCAAAGCGAACTTCCTCCCTCAGTAAGGAGAAGTGAGGCTCATGGCTGGTCAGACCTAGCATGATCTACACACACACACACAGATCCACCATCTTATTATCGGGCTTACAGACCTACATTCACACACACACACACACACACACACACACACACACACACACACACACACACACACACACACACACACACACACACACACACACACACACACACACACACACACACACACACACACACACTAACAGACTTAGCATTATCTACAAAGACAATCAACTAACTCATTAGCGGGCTAACAGACCTAACATGACACACACACACACACCCTGATCTGAATCAAATACAGACCCCCCCCCCCCACCCACCAGATCTGCGTCCAGGCCGTATAGGCAGTGGCGGGTGTTGGGGTCGTGACCTGGCCGGGCGTTCTCTGAGCGGATGAACTCCATGATCTTATGTTCCCCCTCCCCCGGAGTCTGGAAACATTAAGACATCATTGATCAATAATCAGCTCTTTCCCCAGAAGTCTGGAATCATTAAAACATCATTAATCAATAATCAGCCCCTCCCCGGAATCATTTAGACATCATTAATCAATAATCAGCCCTTCCCCTGGAGTCTTGAATCATTAAGACATCAATAATCAAACGTTGCATCACCCTGACAGATCAGTACCACCTATGATGTTATTGATCGGGGAGGTACCAGGATATAGGTACCAATAACCTGGTACCTCTAGATCAATAACAGATTAACAACATGTACCTCTAGACTAATAACATGGTACCTCTAGATCTATAACATGTACCTCCAGACCAATAACATGTAGCTCCAGATCAATAACATGTCCCCCCAGAAAAGTAGGGGTCAGGGTACCTCCAGAGGGGGTCAGGGTACCTCCAGAGGGGGTCAGGGTACCTCCAGTAGGGGGTCAGGTTACCTCCAGTAGGGGTGTCTCACCTCGTGCCCGGACAGGTACACCTGGACACCCTGCCAGCTGCGGTCTGACGTCTGCTTGCTGTTCACGAAGTACTGGAGCTGGTCCTGGAGCCGTGCCATGAAGTCCGTACCTAGGGACACACAGGGTTTAACACCCCCTGACCCTGACCCTAGAGACACACAGGGTTTAACACCCCCCTAACCCTGACCCTAGGGACACACAGGGTTCAACACCACCCTGACCCTAGAGACTAGTGATCGACCGATATATCGGCCGGCCGATATAGTCGGCTGATATTTGCGTTTTTACGTGGTATCGGCCGTTTATTTTTTTTCTGGCATGATTTACAGACAGTTCAATAAATGTTAATTTAACAACGAATATTAGGCAGCCCTTAATGTTTGGAACCTGTTATGGGCAGGCCAAGAGGGAGAGACGTCGGAGAACCCGACGCAGTCTATTCATAATATTGTAATGACCACGGAAGAGGCAGTGAATGAAGTAATGATTAGCCGCCCACTAGCCAGCGATTTATTAATAACCTAATAAACCGTTGGAACACGCAAGACCGGTAACCATAGCAATGCCGGTAAACAAACCTCGCAAAGCCCAATCCAGGTCTTACTGAAGGCATTTAATGGTCAAGATATTATGAATAAATATTTGAATATATTCGAATATTAATATTAATAAACAAACAAACTTCGAATATGATTTTTGGGCAAAAGTCAAATCCCTAGTGTGTACCTGGGGTGATACAGTTGGAGTCAAAGCGAGCCTCTGTGGGGAGGATCTCTCCTTTCTCCAGAGCTTTCTTGATCTTATCTTCTGCTTCCTTGGCAGACCTGCAGGAGGAGGGTAGATATCATCATTATCAACATGGTCACAAGTTATTAATATAGATATCAAGAACAGTAGCCAGGCAGCGCAAACCCTTGCAGGGTTAGGATCAGAACCTCTCTGACCCTAGAGGTCCTGACCCTCTGACCCTAAAGGTCCTGGATCATCAGTAGTAGTAACTCAGTAGTCTATCAGAACAGAGTCTACCTGAACCGGCGTCCTCTCTGCTGGTTCATCTTGGCCCTGGGAGCCACGCCATCCACCGCCATGAAGAACACCTTCTGGGGTTTGATGGTGCGGAACAGGACCTCCAGGTAGTGGAAGATATCTGCAAAGATCTTCTCCTCAGAGATGCGGAAGTGGACGTCCTCATCGTTGGGGTGGGAGCACTGGTGGATGATCCCGTTCATGTCCAGGTAGAGGTTATCAAACTCTGGGATCTGAACACACACATAGTATGATACACATACAGGTAGAGATTATCAAACTCTGGGATCTGAACACACACATAGTATGATACACATACAGGTAGAGGTTATCAAACTCTGGGATCTGAACACACACATAGTATGATACACATACAGGTAGAGGTTATCAAACTCTGGGATCTGAACACACACATAGTATGATACACATACAGGTAGAGGTTATCAAACTCGGGGATCTGAACACACACATAGTATGATACACAGACAGGTAGAGGTTATCAAATTCTGGGATCTGAACACACACGGACAGGTAGCGGTTATCGAACTCTGTGATCTGAACGGACAGGTCAGGTAGATAATGTTAGTACCAACAAGGAGATGGGGTTAGCAGTGAGGAGATGGGGTTAGTAGAGAGCAGACAGGGTTAGTAGTGAGGCGACGGGGCTAGTAGTGAGGAGACGGGGTTAGTAGTGAGGAGACGGGGTTAACAGTGAGGAGTTGGGGATAGTGTTCAGAAGACACTGGTTGATTGACACCAGGCGTCATCTACTGGATGGCTGGTGAGACCGGGAGAACCGATCCCGGGAGGTCCCTGAGGAGTTCACCTCCCTTCAGAGACCTTCAACACCGACCCCGTACCATCTGACCCTAGAAGGTTCTGCTCAGTAGAACCAGAACAAGGGTCACCTCCGTGCTCCCTCCTGCCCTCCAGGAATAGAACCAGCTCTCCCTTTGCCACAGCCGCCAGTGGAGCTACCAGGTTAGCATCTATGTTTGATTAGTAGCTCGTAGACCTAAAGGGTTAGCCAGTATTATGTAGCAGCAGAGCTAAAAGGTTAGAACTGTGTTGTATAGCAGCAGGGCTAACAGGATAGCACAGTTTTGTTTAGCACTGTGTTGTATAGCAGCAGAGCTAACAGGATAGCACTGTGTTGTTTAGCAGTAGAGCTAACAGGTTAGCATCATGTTACCTGGTGCTCCTTCACCACCTCGGACAGACACGGGTATCTCTCGGAGATCCAGCGGTAGAACTTGGGTACTCCCATTGTCACCGCGGAACGTTCCTCTCCTCTAGAGCTGGTTCTGTCAGAAGGTAAACGAGTTCAACTCTGGTCACGGCAAGCTGTTCAGTGGAGTCAAGGCATCCGGTTTCGCTTCAAGGGAACTGGCTATGGCTGCAACTGCCTAAACCGTCCCCGAGAATCAGACGGAGGCGGACTTTGGTTCCACCCGTATAATGCATTTGACAGGAAATATCATTTCCAGTCATTATCAATACAGAAATATTCCAAAATGCTTGTAAAATAAATGTATTCTATATCTGATAAGGAAAACACAGTACTTTCTTAATAATTTATTTTGGTATACAAAAGCAAACGCCTCATTGGCATTTCAGATAAAATACGGCTGTTTGCCATACTACATACTGTCCATGGGGGGGGGGGGGGGGGGGGTTAGTCTGAACACAGCAGCCTGGTGGACCAGCAGAGGGTGATGGTTTTCTGGGCTCCATCGTCTGAACAGCTTCATTTTTGATGGGTGAACCTGTGATGTGTCAGAGGACCTGAAAGAGGTCTTGTGTACACCGTAGATACAGACTGTGTCCTAGACGGCCTCTTCTACCAACCTGTGCTTCACAACGCAGAGCGAGAGGAGGAGCACCGCTCTGACCATCAGGAGGTCATGTGATCACTGACATTTATTTCAAACACCAAGAGAAGCTTTCTAAGGATTCCTCTTTCATTTCAGAGTTTCTTTGTGATTGTATGTTGGAATAGTGAGAGTTCTAGAGAACTGTGGAGTGGTACTGCTTTACTGTAGTTCACTGTAGTTTGAGTCAGGGCCTGCAGCTGGAGGAGGGCGTGGTCTCAGTGAAGGGGCGGTGGCGGTTCGGGGCTGCAGGTGGAGGACTGCGTGGTCGCAGTAAAGGGGTGGTGGTGGTTCATTGGCTGCAGGTGGATGAGGGCGTTCGTCCAGGTGTGGTGGTCGTTAAAGGGCTGGAGGTCTTTGTGCTTCACGTCCCGATCACCTCCACCTGCTCCTCAACCGTTAGCAGGAGAAAGGCCACCACCAGCTCCTCCTAGTGGATGGAGGAACACCACCTCCTCCTCCTAGTGGTGGAGGAACACCACCACCTCTTCGGAGAAGAACACCACCTCCACCTCCTAGTGGGTGGAGGTCTACTGTCCGCTGTGATGGAACCCCTCAGACCAGCTCCAGTACCTGAAGAGAGGAGGACCACAACCACACATCAACACAACAACACACTACTACCACACAATAAATACAAACACGCTAAAACACAACACAAAACGTCAAACACAAACAAAATCAGCACCAACACACTGAACACCAACACAGTAACAAACTACACACCAAACAGTAACACACTACAAACCAACAGTACACACAGTAACTCACCTTGATGGTTCCTTGACTGTTGGCAGCAATCAGCACGTTTGATTCCTGAAGGAATAAGATTATTATATTTGATGTTTGAGCTTTCAAATAGAATGAAAAAACATATCAGACTCAGCCATCCTCAGGTGTGGTTAGGGTGGGTGTAGGGTGTGGTCAGGGTGTAGGTAGGATTTAGTTAGGGAGTAGGTGTAGCTTGGGTGTAGTTAGGGTGTAGGAGTAGTTTGGGTGTAGTTGGGGAGTAGGTGTAGTTGGGGAGTAGGTGTAGTTGGGGTGTAGGAGTAGTTTGGGTGAAGCCAGGGAGTAGGTGGAGTTTGCGTGTAGTTAGGGAGTAGGTGTATTTTGGGTGTAGCCAAGGAGTAGGTGTAATTTGGGTGTAGGTGTAGTTTGGTTGTAGTTGGGGAATAGGTGTGGTTTGGGTGTAGTTACCCCGTCCGGCAGGGCCCTCCAGCAGACCGCGCTGACGAACTCGTTGGTGTCGTCGTCTTTGCGCTCCTTGTCCAGAACGCTCTTCACCGTGTCGAACTTGAAGGTCAGCAGCGTCTTGGACAGACCCTTATAGTACAGGTACAGAGAGTTGTTCTCGCTCCCTGGGGAACAGAACAGAGAACCTTACAGCAGACGTTAAAGAATAATAAAAAATAATAAAAATTGATTATATATATATATATATATATATATAGCGCCTTTCAGGATACTCAAGGTCGCTTCACAAGAGTGGGAGGTGAGGGTGTATGTGCAGGCAAGTGAGTGAGGGCAAAATGCGCAAGGCGCTGGGTGGGGTCGTGAGTTAGGGGCCATAGGCCTCAGAGAAAAGGTGTGCTTTCGTGTAGAGCCCGACCGATATATCGGCAGGCCGATATTATCGGCCGATATTTCGGCAGGCCGATATTATCGGCCGATATTAGGCATTTTTCAAACTATTTGGTATCGGCATTTATAATGGCCGATAAATTAATATAAAAAAAAAAGCCAGAGTTAGGCCGATATATCGGCATATCGGATTTTTTAAATCACAAAATATTCGTATCGGTACCGGCCTTAAAAATCCTATATCGGTCGGGCTCTACTTTTGTGTACTTTTTGTGTAGTGTAGTAGTAAAAGGTGTAGTAAAGGTGTAGTAGTAAAGGTGCTATAGTCCTACTGCAGCGTACGTAGTAGAAAAGGTGTAGTAAAAAAAGGGAGCAGTTCTAACAAAGGCTACGTTGTAATAAAGGTGTAGCAGTAGTACAGGTGTAGTAATAAAGGTGTAGTAGTAGTAAAGGTGTAGTAGTCCTACCACAAACTACATATTAATAAAGGTGTAGTAGTAGCAGTAGTAGTAAAGGTGTAGTAGTACTACCAGTCTATGTATTACTAAAGTTGGAGCAGTAATGGTGTAGTTATTAAAGTGTAGTAGTAGTAGTAGTAAAGGTAGTTATTAAGGTAGTAGTCCTACCACAGGCTACGTAGTCTCCATTGGAGGCGAGGCCCACAAAGTTCTTCTCGTTGATGTGACCTTTGAAGGAGCGGAGGCAGTGAGGCTTGTTGACGTTCCACAGCTTCAGCTGGCTGTCTGTAGACCTGGAGACATAACCACTGCTAGTTAACCACTACTAGTTCATACAGTGAGGCTTGTTGACGTTCCACAGTTTTGAGGAAGTCTGAGTGTCACTGCACCAGACCAGTGAACACCTAATGAGGAGGAGGAGGAGGAGGAGGAGGAGAGTGAACACCTAGTGAGGAGGAGGGGAGTGAACACCTAGTGAGGAGGAGGGGAGTGAACACCTAGTGAGGAGGAGGGGAGTGAACACCTAGTGAGGAGGAGGGGAGTGAACACCTAGTGAGGAGGAGGGGAGTGAACACATAGTGAGGAGGAGGGGAGTGAACACCTAGTGTCTGGGAGGAGGAGGTCAGCTACTCACGCGGAGACGATCTCCTCCCCGTTGACAAACTTGGCGTAGGAAACGGCCTTCCTGTGGCCCTTAAACACCATGATGGGCTGTTTGGTGTTCCTCAGGTCGTAGTAGTGGACGCAGTGGTCTGGAACACACACACACACAAACACAAAGTCATGGAGACAAGGGTCTGGAACACACACACACTAGATCCCGACCGATTTATCGGCGGGCCGATATTATCGGCGGACGTTAGGCAGATATTTTTTTTGGGGGAGGTTTATTGTCTTTTTGTTCAAAGGACTTTGAGTTTCATAGCTTAAGTTGCATTTATACATTTTATTTATCAGAACTTGTGTGTGAGTGTGTGAGTGTGAGTGTGAGTGTGTGTGTGTGTGTGTGTGGAACGTCAGCGAGTGAGTGGACGAGCGAGGAGAGCGACTGGTAGAGCCAATTCCGCGTCCCCTTATATATGAACTTAAACCAGCCATTTTGAAGAGATAAATCACAACTTTGTTTTATGCACTTGTTATTGAAAGCATAATAAACACATTAAATACTTTATAAATGAGACCAAATGAATGCATTTAGCCAGAGTTAACATCTCATTGTTTTGGCCATCTTATTGTTTTTATTTCCTCTCATCAGTAAAACAAACTCAATGCACGTTAGCCTTTCAACTAGATTCAATGTTACAAGTAAAATTATTAGAATAAAACAAACATTCAGTACTATCAAAAACATGCTTTGTGTTGAATAAATAAAGACTGGTCTAGACAACAATAATGCAACCGAAAACCAGGTGGTATATAGTTGTATAGTAATAGTTAACTACTAGTTAGCTGGTCTATAGTAATATAGTTAACCACTAGTTAGCTGGTATATAGTTAACCACTAGTTAGCTGGTATATCGATAACCACTAGTTAGCTGGTATATAATGAACCACTCGTTATGCGTGCAAAGCCTAAGGTGAGGTGGTACATTGTTACTAGCTGGTATATAGTTAATCACTAGTTAGCTGGTATCTAGTTAACTACTAGTTACCTGCGCAGCCGAAGGCGAGCTGGTATAGTATAGGTAACTGGTATAAAGTTAACCAGTACTAGTTAACTACGCAGCCAAAGGTGAGGAGGTATTAACATTACTAGTTACCTGCGCAGCCAAAGGCAAGGTGGTATCGGGAGGTCGGACTGAACTTCACGCAGCAGACGTTGGCCTTCGCCTCGATGCACGCCACCGAGTTGTCGAGGTTAGTGGACCACAGCTTCACTGTAACACAATATAACACAACACAACTTCACTGTAACACAACTTCACTGTAACACAACACAGCTTTAAAGTAACACAATAACACAGGTTCAATGTAACACAATATAACACAACACAGCTTCACTGTAACACAACTTCACTGTAACACAACACAGCTTTAAAGTAACACAATAACACAGGTTCAATGTAACGCAATATAACACAACACAGCTTCACTACAACACAACATAACAAAGCTTCACTATAACACAACACAGCTTTACTGTAACACAATAACACAACTTCACTGTAACACAACACAGCTTCAATGTAACACAACAACACACCTTCACTGTAGGACAACATAACACATCTTCACTGTAACACAAAAACACAGCTGCACTGTAACACAACACAGCTTCACTCTAAAGGCCGGTTCATACTTCCGGATCCGGACGAAATTCGTCCGTCCGTACCAAGCAATGCCTCCGGGACTACCCTCCATGGTATACCTCTGTCCGGTTTCAGCGTCGTTATGGATGTTACACAATACATCCTCTAGAGGGCAGTGACTGTCGTTTCACAAATTAACGGCATAGACAATCGCAAACATGACATCTGTAGAGATGATTTTGCTTTGTGTCATCCGAAATCGGCCAAAAAAAAGTGCAAGATGTGTAGGCCTAGGCGGCGGTGGCATGTGACACCCCTCACCAACCCGCAGATTATCTCCTCAAAATGTTGTTAAATGACCAGTTACAACTCATTGCCAAAGCAGGGGAACAATAAAATAACAAGGTCAGGTATATAGTATGATATAGATACATATCAGATATTATACTACTCTATCTATTTTCGCGAATGGTCTGACTTCTGACTATACTGCTGCCTCGATTTCCGGTGGTATTGCTCCGTTTCTCCCGGAGCACTTCGGATTTGTAAGATCAGAGACGACGGACCCATTGACGGACGAAACACTTCCGGGACCGGACGAAACGGTCCGTATCCGTATTTACCGTAGGGTGTGAATGGGCCTTTACAAAACACAGCTTCACTCTAACACAACATAACAACCCAGCTTCAATGTTACACAACTTCTCTGTAACACAACTTCTCTCTAATATTGTAACACAGCTTCCCTGTAACACAACTTTGCTTTATACAATCAAAGCTTCACTGTAACAAAACGTCACTGTAACAACAACACAGCTTCACTGTAACACAACGAGACTTCACTGTAACACATCTAGACTTCACTGTAACACAACAAAACAAGACTTCACTAACACAACATAACACAACTTCACTGTTGCACAACGTAAACCATGGAACAGAACATGAAGTCATACTAACCTTTGGCGTCATCAGAGCCGGATGCCAGCAGTTTAGGATCCATCAGGTTGAAGTCAACACTCCAGCATCGCTTTTCATGTTCCTGGAAACACAACATGTTAACACATGCCTCTCAGCAGTATAGATACATTAGATATAATCTGATAATCCTAGACTACAGGTAACTCTCGACTAGATGTCCTAGTATAGTGTGGTACCTGGTAGACTAACTCTAGATTACATGTTAGTATGGTCTGGTAAATGGTAGACTAATCTAGACTAGATGTTCTAGTGTAGTCTGCTACCTGGTAGACTAATGCCGCTTTTCCACTGCATGGTACCAGCGCGACACGACTCGACTCGACTCAGCTCAGCTCGCCTTTTTTGCGTTTCCACCGCGAAAACATGGTATCTGGTACCTGAAGTGGCTGCTTTTTCTAGTAACGCCTCGCTCTAGGTTCCAAGCGGCTGAGCCGATGCTAAAAGGTGACGTCGGCAGACGGCCGGCCACTGATTGGCCAGAGAGTGTGACGAAGTCACGAGAGCGACATGGCAACCATGCTGGTAACAGCCATAGCAGCGCCGCAGCCAACATATTCCACTTCTTCAACATGCCAGCTAATAATACGAACACGAATACCATCGCATCGATGTTCTCCATTGTTGTTATGTGGGTTCTGTCCATGTGTGGGTTGCGTAGGTGTTGTTTGCGTCGCATACAAAAATACGTCACGGCCCTTTCGCGCAGCCGACCCCGCCCACGTCCAGGAGGTACTATTTGCGGTGGAAAAGGACCCGTGCTGCTACCGTGTCGAGTCGAGTCGAGTCGTGTCGTGTCGAGTCGAGCTACATGTGCGGTGGAAAAGTGGCATAGGTGATCTAGTATAGTCCGGTACCTGGTAGAATAACTCTAGACAGATTTCCTATCATAGTCTGGTACCTGGTAGACTAACTCTAGACAGATGTTCTAGTATAGTCCGGTACCTGGTAGACTAACTCTAGACAGATGTTCTAGTATAGTCCGGTACCTGGTAGACTTTGGACCGCTGGCCGGTGAACCCGTCCCACAGAATGACGGTTCCCTCGTAGTCACTGCTAGCTAGCAGGTTCTTGTGGTAGCTACTCCAGCTGATACAGCTACACATTACAAACACATTATTCAACTTTATATTAGACACTATCAATATTTTTTTTCCCACTATATATTAAACATTATAAACTGTATTATTAAACTATACATTAGACATTAAACACAATATTAAACTATATATTAAACATTGCAAACACATAATTAAACTAACTGGAGCTACAGTCGAGCTGTAGTAGAGCTATAGTAGTTATAGTAGACCTACAGCGGAGCTGTAGTAGAGCTGTAGTAGAGCTACAGACGAGCAGTAGTAGAGCTATAGCGGAGCTATAGCGGAGCTCTAGTGGAGCTACAGACGAATAGTAGTAGAGCTATGATAGAGCTAAAGTAGAGCTGTAGTAGAGCTATAGTGGCGCTATAGTGGAGCTATAGTGGCGCTCTAGTGGAGCTATAGTGGAGCTATAGTGGCGCTATAGTGGCGCTATAGTGGAGCTATAGTGGAGCTATAGTGGAGCTATAGTGGCGCTATAGTGGCGCTATAGTGGAGCTATAGTGGCGCTATAGTGGCGCTATAGTGGAGCTATAGTGGCGCTATAGTGGAGCTATAGTGGCGCTATAGTGGAGCTATAGTGGAGCTATAGTGGAGCTATAGTGGAGCTATAGTGGCGCTATAGTGGCGCTATAGTGGAGCTATAGTGGCGCTATAGTGGCGCTATAGTGGAGCTATAGTGGAGCTATAGTGGCGCTATAGTGGCGCTCTAGTGGAGCTATAGTGGAGCTATAGTGGCGCTATAGTGGAGCTATAGTGGAGCTATAGTGGCGCTCTAGTGGAGCTGTAGTAGAATTTACTAGAGCTGTAGTAGCGCTATAGTGGAGCTGTAGTAGAGCTGTAGTAGAGCTGTAGTAGAGCTGTAGTGGAAGAGGTGGTTACCTGATCTTGGAGTTGCAGGTCATCTCGTTGACCGGGTAGTGGATGTCCACCGCGTCCTGGATCACCATGCCGTACTCAAACACCTTGATCTTCTTAGTGACACCGGCAATCGCAAAGTAGTCGCAGTCTCTGTCAAACTCAATACTAACAGAGAGGTCAGAGGTCAAACTCAAGATGAACAGAGAGGTCAAACCCAAAACTAATACAAAGAGATGAGCGGTCATTGAGGCGGCTACCTGGAGACAATGCTGGAGCCGTTGTAGAGGTCGCTTGCGTAGGACAGGGTGGCGAGGGGGCGGACCGAGTTGTAGCGGGTGAACTTAGAAAGGCACTCCATGAAGTCGTCCAGCTGGCCCAGGCTCCGCCCCTCGTCTACACACCAAACCATTGTTTTGTGTGAGCGTTAGGATGAGCCAAAGTGTCTATGAATTGAGCACCGTTGTGATACGAAGTGTCCGGGCATCCTGACCAAGAACCAGAGAGAGCCACACACACACACAGACTAGCCAGAGCTCCTCCTCCTCCTCTCGACTTAAAACAAGCCCCATAATAAGAGAGATGAGATGTATACTATAGATATAGAATAAGCAGGCATTAGGCTATAGATCTGGA
This sequence comes from Gadus macrocephalus, assembly GCF_031168955.1. Lineage (NCBI taxonomy): Eukaryota > Metazoa > Chordata > Actinopteri > Gadiformes > Gadidae > Gadus > Gadus macrocephalus. Next base: position 10,955,775 of record NC_082389.1, read on the forward strand.
GTGAAGCCGGCATTAGGCTGGCTGTGATTCTACCTGAGATGCGAGACATCTTGTTTGAGAAGTAGCACTGTTCCAGATCTTCAAAATGAGCCGTGAGTCTCTTTCTTCTGGAGGCCAGAGTGCTGTTGTACCATGGCTGTCTTTTACCCTGCAACACACATCAGGAAATCAGGAATTTATCCTCAATAGATTGTACATAAATCATAACTAGATCACTAATATATCATTACTAGATCGTACATACAACATGACTGGATCACTAATATACCATAACTAGATCGTACATACATCATAACTAGATCACTCAAATATCATAACTAGATCTCTCATCTATAAACAGTATTCTTAGATCAACATCAATAGATCTTAATAGATCATAACTGGACAATAAAGAACCTTTCCACACATATTACATATCCCTGTATAACTACAGCTCGTTAACCATGATGATGGCTTCTGATTCCGGTTTATATATTATTATACAGCCTGGTCACCTGACTGCCTGGAGCTGCTCCGATGAAGCCGGGGGTCTGGCTGTAGTCTGGGGGCTCCACCAGACTGCTGCTGCTGCTGGACAACAAACGTGATATTACACACCTAAATACACGTTAATACACACGTTAATACACCGGACTGCTGCTGGGACATGATACCTTTTAATGAGTTAGAACCTAGCATCATAAATAAATGTTAGGAAAATAAATACATTTTTGCCATTCATTCTTTCCCCTTTTTCCCAGTAAAACCAGCATGATAGAAATCGAAATGATCGCCCATTATACCTGAGAGCCGGGGACGGAGCTAGTGTCTACAGGTGGAGGTGTACCTGAGAGCCGGGGACGGAGCTAGTGTCTACAGGTGGAGGTGTACCTGAGAGCCGGGGACGGAGCTAGTGTCTACAGGTGGAGGTGTACCTGAGAGCCGGGGACGGAGCTAGTGTCTACAGGTGGAGGTGTACCTGAGAGCCGGGGACGGAGCTAGTGTCTACAGGTGGAGGTGTACCTGAGAGCCGGGGACGGAGCTAGTGTCTACAGGTGGAGGTGTACCTGAGAGCCGGGGACGGAGCTAGTGTCTACAGGTGGAGGTGTACCTGAGAGCCGGGGACGGAGCTAGTGTCTACAGGTGGAGGTGTACCTGAGGGCCGCTGACGGAGCTAGTGTCTACAGGTGGAGGTGTACCTGAGAGCCGGGGACGGAGCTAGTGTCTACAGGTGGAGGTGTACCTGAGAGCCGCTGACGGAGCTAGTGTCTACAGGTGGAGGTGTAACTGAGGGCCGCTGACGGAGCTAGTGGTCTACAGGTGGAGGTGTAACTGAGGGCCGCTGACGGAGCTAGTGGTCTACAGGTGGAGGTGTAACTGAGGGCCGCTGACGGAGCTAGTGGTCTACAGGTGGAGGTGTACCTGAGAGCCGGGGACGGAGCTAGTGGTCTACAGGTGGAGGTGTACCTGAGGGCCGGGGACGGAGCCTCCACGTTGGGCACGGTGCACTCGGCCTCCATCAGTGGGGAGTGGTGCCCGCTCATGTCCTGGAGGAGGTGAGGAGGTGAGGAGATGAGGAGACGAGTCACACGGTACCATACCTCATGAATATTATCATGATATAAACAGGAAGTACCTCGACGCGCTTGATGTCGTCCTCCAGGAAGTTGAGTTCCTTCTGCAGCTGCTCCAGTTGCTGAGGAGGGAGCAGACATGAGGTCACAGCCTCCCATGATGCAGCAGGGCACTCATACAGGTTTAGAAGCCCTGATGGAGGGGGCTCCTTGGAACGCTGGTGTTGGTTTAGGGGCCCCTGAAGTAGCTTCATAACGATCCCGTTCCATTGGCCGGTCGCCCTAATAGTCCCGTTCCATTGGCTGGTCGCCCTAATGGTGCATTTCCACCGGAGGGTGCAGTTCGATTCGGTTCGCCTCAGTCCGGTAGTGAGGGGGCGGTATAGCCAACATCAGTTGAGGTCGGGTTTCCACCGCCAACAGTACGCTTATGGTAGGCTGGATGTCGAACACCGCGGCAGCTATGTAAACATTGTGACATCATAGCAGCGCGACCCAGTGTCGCCTGCTCAATATCAACAATAAAATAAAAACAATAAAAACTGCTTCATCAAGCTCCCTCTGCACGTCTTCCTCCCCAAGAATGCAGAGGAACGTCTCCACCTCCTTGTTCGCCCAAGTTAAAGTTTTGCGCGACAGAATAATACATCGTGGGTACTGTTTGTTGGTTTTTATCTCCATGTCGCCCGGAAGTGAGGATTCTGTCGACCGATCAACGGAGGGCGTGTAGCTCGAACTTGCCGGCACCCTTTCAGGCGTCTCAGTACCCCAACGGAGGAGTACTGCGAGACGAGTACGGCTCAGTCCTGGTCACGCCCACTTTTTGCGGTGGAAAAGCGATCCGTGCCGCACCTTTGCGAACTGAACCGCACCCTCTGGTGGAAACGCGCCATAATGGTCAGGGGGAGATGATCTGGGGGTTGTTGATGGAGCAGGCCTGATGTCTCACCTCTCTCTTGTTGCGTCTCGCTTCCTTAAGGAACTCCATCAGGATCTGTCTCTGGGCGGCCTGGGACTCCTGGAGAACACACATACACACACACACACACACACGGCTGTAGTACCGATACAGGCTGAGCTCAATGGTTTAGTCACTGGTAAGCGGTTCCAGTCTCACCGCCTCCAGCTGCTTCTTCTTCTGCACTAGCAGCTCCAGCATCAGGTTGATGTTGGCCAGGTCCATGTTCTCCTGCTCGGGGCTCAGGACGTCCTGGAACACCTGCCACCGGGACCCGTTCTGGGACAGGAGACCCCATTAGAGACCCCCCAGCAGGACCAGAGACAGACGCCCGGCCTCCCAGAGACAGACGACCAGCCCCCCAGGGGGACAACATGAGAGGGAAAACCAATACTCACAGGATGGTCCAACTTCAGCCTCTTCTCCTCTGACCGCTGCTTCTGCTTCAGGATGAGTTCATTCACTGGAACACGAACAAGGCGTCAGACCCAGCATCAACCACCATCAGGAGAACAGGACACGCAAAGCATCATGGGAGATGTAGTTCAGTGACGTACCGAGGAAGTTGGGGTAGAGCTGGTCCACGTTGTCCACGATGTAGTTACACTTGGGGCAGCGGTTGCTGTCCTCTAGACTCTGTCGGATGCACTTGAAGCTGCAGAGGAAGAGGAACATGGTCAGCAGGAAGTACTGTTTCAAGAACTACACACCAGCAGGAAGTACTGATTCAAGAACTACAGTCCAGCAGGAGGTACTGATTCAAGAACTACAGACCAGCAGAAAGTACTGATTCAAGAATTACAGACCAGCAGAAAGTACTGATTCAAGAACTACACACCAGCAGGAAGTACTCCTGTACTGCACATTAGAGGGATTACTTATTCTTTTACTTTCTACTTTATTTAGCGGCCTGTGGGGCGGTAGGGGTCTATCATCTGTATGCGGGTGAATATGCGTTTGTGCACACTTGTGTATCTGCGTGCATGTGGGTGTGTATATGTGGGCGTGCATAATATGTGTGCATACATGCGTGTGTGCACATGTGTGTGTGGGTGTGCACATGTGTTTGGGCATGTGTGTGTGTATGCATGCACACACAACAATTACAGTTATTGACAGCAAAGTCATTCCCATCTGAAGATTCAGAGGAAATGGGAGGTGTCTTTCTGAAGCTTCCTGTAGATTTCGAGCAATCAGTTTACAGGGCATGTCATTACTTGTCACTCGCATCTTAATCACAAAGAGCTGCCAGCATTATGACAAACACTGCAACACATAGCTGCTATAATTTAACCATGAATACCAACTCATGCACCTAACATTCAACACCACCTCATCTAACCCTGAAGCTGAGAGCTGGTGAGAGAAGCTGGCCCAGAGTGGAGCTCCTTATGGTGTCAGTAGTGTGTTAGGTACTCTCAGAGCTTTCTCTGTGAAGCTCCTAATAGATACATGTTCCTACTGTGGTCTCCATCAGTCAGGGATTAGCTCAACTCACCAAAAGCTGTGACCGCATTTGGTCATATGTGCCTCCTCGATCATCTCGAAGCAGATGGGGCTGGAAACCAGAGATAAGAAGCATTATATTACGGGATGAACTGGTTTGGTTGACTTCTCCTCTGATATACAAACACAAGTTTGATGAGGAAAAGGAGAAATCTCACCAAACAAAGTCGTTGCTTTTGTCCTCGTAGGAGTGGAGCAGGCCGGGGTAGAGCGGCGCCGGCTGCAGAGACCTCTTCTTACCCGAGCCGGAGGACGAGGAGGCCGGCCGGCTCAGGGAAGCCAGGCCACTCCGGGAAGCCTGCTGCACGGCGGCCAGGACGGGCACCGACAGGGGCCCCTCGCCGGAGGACAGGGGACCCTCAACGGCGGACATGGACCCCTCACCGGCTGCTGTCAGCGCCCGGGAAGGCACCACATTCCCTGCCGAGCTCCCATTGGTGTTTGGGGTCCCGGAGGAGCTGGCCCCGCCGGCCAGCTGCTGGGCCCGGCTGTTTGACATGACTCACCACGGACAGAACACATCCACCGGGACGGAGCTCAGACCATCCGGACCGGGGGGGGTTGGGTTAGTAGCCTGGTCCTGGTAGTCCTGGTCCTGAAAGTCCTGGTCCTCGCAGTCCGGGTCCCGGGACACAGACCGGTTGGGGGGTTGGTACCGCAGCTGCTTTCGACAACACGTTAATTATTCAATGCTAAACGAAACGAAGTGTGAAACGAGTGAACAGAACAAATATTCCTGCTGCGTTTCAAGGGATTAGCGGCTAGCTACTGAAGCTCCGAGTCCCCGGTGCTACTTTGCTCTGCTGCCGGGAACCAGCGGCCTCTAGCGGCCAGGAGGTCGGTGCTCCTCCGCCCTGAGCCGGGGATCAGCGGCCTCTAGCGGCCAGGAGGTCGGTGCTCCTCCGCCCTGAGCCGGGGATCAGCGGCCTCTAGCGGCCAGGAGGCCGGTGCTCCTCCGCCCTGAGCCGGGAACCAGCGGCCTCTAGCGGCCAGAAGGCCGGTGCTACTCCGCCCTGAGCCGGGGATCAGAGGCCTCTAGCGGGTAGGGTTAGAAGGAGGAGGAGGAGAAACGAGGAGGAGGAGGAGGAGAAGGAGGTCTGTGGACAATCTTTATATTAATCTTTTCTGTGTTTCGGGGCCAGAGGAGACATTGAGCGAAATCAAACACGGATCAAAGTCAATAAGACAGTATCTCTTCAAGGTGTTGAAGCCTACCTCTATCGGTAGCACCACCATGTGTATGAAAGGCTGTGAGTTTAAATACTTTAATAATATTAATATTAGAGCATGTTCAGTTAGGATAGTCTCTTCTTTCTTTCCTCACTAACCCTAATCCAATCTTTCATTCTGAAAGCAGTGTTGAATGTTGAAGTATTTTATACAGAATTTGTAGTCGAGAATGTTAAGATCAAGATGAATCCATGAGTCCACACTCTCCTTCTGAAGCATGGAAACATGATGACAAAATATTCAGAAATCTCATGAAAGAATCATACCTCTTACCGTTCAGGTATCAAACTGTAGATAAAATTGATTGGTCATTATTTATTGATGTGCTGATCACTTCTCTGCCATATGTTGACCCTTGATACGATATGTTGACGAATTCAATAATGGTACAACATATGATATCTTCTTCATAAACACAAGACACGTTTTATAGCTTTTTATTATTCTTTGAAAGAGCCAAGTGTAAAATATTAATACTCACAGATATAAGAGCCAAAATATAGCATGCAACAGTAAAAACATGTCCACTGGGTCATATTCTAAAACATCTGATTCCCTTTAACAAAACTACTGGAATGATCAACTCCAGAGACAGGTCATTACGGAGCAGGTAGGGGTTAGACAGTATAGAGACAGGTCACTTCGGAGCAGGTAGGGGTTAGAAAGTACAGAGCCAGGTCATTAAGGAGCAGGTAGGGGGTAGACAGTACAGAGACAGGTCATGATGGAGCAGGTGGGGTTAGATATCTTTGAGGAGCTGGTAGGGTGAGATACTTTTAAGGAGCAGGTAGGGGTTAGATGTATAAGCAGGAGGTTGGTTTTGTATGAAATAACATATCTGAATAATAAAGAGATTTCCAGTGAAACAATCATCAAAGCTGTGATTATACAGTGCAGACTTCCACTAACATTCACTAAACACTGCTGTACGACTAATTACAGAAGTCACCACTGGATGGATGCCTTAATGAACCTTTACAAATATCTACAAGGCTGCTTTAGTATTCACAGAAGACTTCAAGGAAATCTATTTATTTATATTATGTTTCTGCATCGACTGAACTGGACTGGGAACAGTTTTTGAAGTTGGCCCTCCGCTGAAGTGAAGAGCTGGAGGTGAAGTTATTCAAAACAACATCAAGGGAATGGTCTCATCTGATGCCATGTTGTTAAATAATTGATAGCAGTAATGATAAACTTATTGGAGTCACTGTTAATTAACATACAGCCGAGTGATTGATTGGTTGGGTTAGCGCGTTGCAGGTGAGCTCAGAAGACTTTAGGTTCATGTAACCACAGGTTATTGTTCTAAATTCACTATTTCATATTGACATGGGACTATTGGACTATAGACATGAATACATGAGGATACATTCACCAGAGATCAGAACCAGTCACCCAGAGACCAGAACCAGTAACTCAGAGACCATCAGAACCAGTCACTCAGAGATAATCAGAACCAGTCACTCAGAGACCAGAACCAGTAACTCAGAGACCATCAGAACCAGTCACTCAGAGATAACCAGAACCAGTCACTCAGAGACCAGAACCAGCCAACCAGAACCAGTCACTCAGAGACCAGAACCAGTCACTCAGAGACCATCAGAACCAGTCACCCAGAGAGCAAAACCAGTCACTCAGAGATAATCAGAACCAGTCACTCAGAGACCAGAATCAGTCACTTAGAGACCAGAACAAGATCCTGATTATCTTCGTATTTAAAATGGTTCAGTCCTGATTCCCTTCCTATTTAAAATGGTTCAGTCCTGATTCCCTTCCTATTTAAACAGTTCAGTCCTGATTCCCTTCCCATTTAAATGCTTTAGACATAAAGGTTTTATTTACAGCCGTTCCTCCTCTTTGTTCTCTCATTTTCGTTCAAGATACTTTACAGTTCATCCATCAATCAGACACCTGACAGACAGAAGGTCACTCTGGATGGTGTTTCTGTTATGAAAACAATGACGTTGTACACTAGGTCTGAGAATCATAATCATAGAGATAGTCATAATCATAAAGATAGTCATAATCATGGAGATAGAGTCATAATCATAGAGATAGTCATAATCATAGAGATAGTCATGATCATAGAGATAGTCATAATCATAGAGATAGTCATAATCATAGAGATTGAGTCATAATCATAGAGATAGTCATAATCATAGAGATAGAGTCATAATCATAGAGATAGAGTCATAATCATAGAGATAGACTCATAATCATAGAGATAGACTCATAATCATAGAGCCTCCAGTCTCTCAGAGGTCCCTGGGGGCCTCCAGTCTCTCAGAGGTCCCTGGGGGCCCAGGTCTCTCAGAGGTCTCTGGGGTCCCTGGGGGCCTCCGGTCTCTCAGAGGTCCCTGGGGGCCTCCGGTCTCTCAGAGGTCCCTGGGGGCCTTCAGTCTCTCAGAGGTCCCTGGGGTCCCAAGTCTCTCAGAGGTCCCTGGGGGCCTCCGGTCTCTCAGAGGTCCCTGGGGGCCTCCAGTCTCTCAGAGGTCCCTGGGGGCCCAGGTCTCTCAGAGGTCCCTGGGGGCCTCCGGTCTCTCAGAGGTCCCTGGGGGCCCAGGTCTCTCAGAGGTCTCTGGGGTCCCTGGGGGCCTCCAGTCTCTCAGAGGTCCCTGGGGGCCTCCGGTCTCTCAGAGGTCCCTGGGGGCCTCAGGTCTCTCAGAGGTCCCTGGGGGCCTCCGGTCTCTCAGAGGTCCCTGGGGGCCTCTGGTCTCTCAGAGGTCCCTGGGGGCCCAGGTCTCTCAGAGGTCCCTGGCCTCGCCATAGTCGTTGTACATGACGGCGAGGGTCTGGTCCTCGCAGGCCTTGCGGAGGTCCTGGCCGAGGTCCACCCAGTTGAGGCCGAAGGCCTTGGTGTCGCTGTAGCGGCAGGACAGGAAGCGGAGGGACATCCGGCGCAGGCCGATGCGGGGCTCCTGGAGGAGGCCCCGGCACCACCCTGACAGCTGCTCCAGCTGGGACAGGATCAGACCGGCCTTCCTGAGGACAGAGCCGCGGGTCAGGGCTAAGGTGTGGGCTTAGTAGGGGGCTAGGTATAGAGTTAGGGTTAGGTACGGGGTTTGGTGCGGGGTTAGGTACGGGGTTAAGTGTGGGTTAGGTATAGGGTTAGGGTTAGGTGAGGGGTTAGGGTAAGGTGCAGGGTTAGGTGTGGGTTAGGTATAGGGTTAGGGTTAGGTGAGGGGTTAGGGTAAGGTGCGGGGTTAGGTGTGGGTTAGGTATAGGGTTAGGGTTAGGTGAGGGGTTAGGGTAAGGTGCAGGGTTAGGTGTGGGTTAGGTGTGGGTTAGGTGCAGGTTAGGTATAAGGTTAGGTGAGGGGTTAGGGTTAGGTGCGGGGTTAGGTGTGGGTTAGGTATAGGGTTAGGGTTAGGTGCGGGGTTAGTACCTGGGCCCGAGCTCGTCCTCGCAGCGCCAGGTGAACTCCCCAAAGCCGTGGTAGCGCTGGTTGTAGTGGTAGAGCACGCGGTGCAGCGTGGGCGGGCTCTGCTCCATCAGCGTGTTGTAGGCCGTCTGCTGCTCCTTACCGCTGGTGTAGCCGTTGAACAGGTTGTAGATCTTATCCGCTATCTCTGGGGAGGGTGAGACAGTCAGGGTTGGATAGTCAGGGTTAGATAGTCAGGGCCAGTTTTAGAAGGAGGAAGAAGGGGTGTTAGGTAGTCTTAGGGGTTGGATCGTCTCTCGTCGTCTCACCCTGGGCCTTGACGTCGTCCACGGCCGGGCACGGGGTCTTGATGGTGACCTCACTGGGACCCGACCTCCGACCTGTGTTGTCCACTGACCACAACCTGAACCTACACACACACACACACACACACACACACACACACACACACACACACACACACACACACACACACACACACACACACACACAGAGACATACAGAGACAGACAGACAGACAGACAGACAGACAGACAGACAGACAGACAGACAGACAGACAGACAGACACAGAGACCCACACAGTGGAGGATAATTATCTTTGAAGATACAGCCACCTAGTGGCCAAATCAGAGATATGCAATAGTATAGATATAGTATATATTTAGAGATGTATATATATAGTTTATATTTACAAGTAAGTGGTGTATATATCTACATGTAGGTGGTGTTTATATCTACATGTAGGTGGTGTTTATATCTACATGTAGGTGGTGTCTATAGGTGGAGTGTATATCTACATGTAGGTGGTGTATGTAGATGTAAGTGGTGTATTTACGTGTAGGTGGTGTATGTAGATGTAAGTGGTGTATTTACGTGTAGGTGGTGTATGTAGATGTAAGTGGTGTATTTACATGTAGGTGGTGTATGTAGATGTAAGTGGTGTATTTACGTGTGGGTGGTGTATGTAGTTGTAAGTGGTGTATTTACATGTAGGTGGTGTCGGCCTCCAGGCAGCGGATGATCAGGCTGAGGGTGGAGGCCTGGAGGTCGGGGACGTCTCCTAGCATCACACACGGCGACTTAGCCCCCGACAGGACGTCATCCACCAGACTGAGGACAGACTCTGGACACACAGTACACAGTACTCATTAGAGTACTCAGTACTCAGTACAATACAGAGTACTCATTAAAGGTGGTTTTCGTGGAGCGTACCATAGCTCAGAGGGGGTTCTCGAGGGGCGTACCATGTCTCAGAGGGGGTTCTCGTGGAGCATACCATGTTTCAGAGGGGGTTCTCGTGGGGCGTACCATGCCTCAGAGGGGAGGGGGTTCTCGTTGGGCGTACCGTGTCTCAGAGGGGTTCTTGTGGGGCGCACCATGTCTCAGAGGGGTTCTCGTTGGGCGTACCATGTCTCAGTGGGGGTTCTCGTTGGGCGTACCATGTCTCAGAGGGGGTTCTCGTTGGGCGTACCATGTCTCAGAGGGGGTTCTCGTTGGGCGTACCATGTCTCAGAGGGGGTTCTCGTAGGGTGTACCATGTCTCAGAGGGGGTTCTCGTAGGGTGTACCATGTCTCAGAGGGGGTTCTCGTTGGGCGTACCATGTCTCAGAGGGGTTCTACTTACCGGTCTCCACCTTGCCGTGGTCGCTCCTCTCCGTGACCTTCTCCTGGCTGATGAGGTAGTCCACGATGCGGACTCCGATCAGCGGTTCTGCGTGGTTCCACTCCACGATCACCAGCGAGCTGCTGGGCTCGTAGGTGTGGGACAGCCTTAGCCTGCAGGACCACAGGTCAAAGGTCAACCCTACCACTTACCACTAACACAGGTCAAAGGTCAACCCTAACACTCACCACTAACACAGGTCAAAGGTCAACCCTAACACTCACCACTTACACAGGTCAAAGGTTAATCCTTAATACGATAAAGGTTGACCCTAGCCCCTAACAGAGGTCAGAGGTCGTGGTCTGACCTGGGCTGGGGGAGGGGGGCGCAGGTGGGCAGGCCGTCGGCCCCGAAGGCGCTGGAGTCGCAGCGGCACCAGTCATCGATGACATCACCTCTCCCCGAGCACCACAGCATGCTCATCATGGCTTCCTGTAGGGCCTGGGGGTGGGACAACAACATGCTCATCATGGCTTCCTGTAGGGCCTGGGGGTGGGACAACAACATGCTCATCATGGCTTCCTGTAGGGCCTGGGGGTGGGACAACAACATGCTCATCATGGCTTCCTGTAGGGCCTGGGGGTGGGACAACAACATGCTCATCATGGCTTCCTGTAGGGCCTGGGGGTGGGACAACAACATGCTCATCATGGCTTCCTGTAGGGCCTGGGGGTGGGACAACAACATGCTCATCATGGCTTCCTGTAGGGCCTGGGGGTGGGACAACAACATGCTCATCATGGCTTCCTGTAGGGCCTGGGGGCGGGACAACAACATGCTCATCTTGGATTCCTGCAGGGGAGAGGGACTACAGCATGCTCTCACCTGATAGGTCTCGTTGTTGGACACCAGCTCCACGATGGGCGTTGCCCGGGTGATCTGGAGGAGGACGGGCTCGGACTGCTGCCGGCCCCCCGCTGAGGAGGAGGAGGAGGAGGAGGGGGAAGAGGGGGACATGTGACAGAGGTGGCAGGAGGGGGGGCACTGGCCCTGGCTGGAGCAGTCCATGCGGACCCCGCCCACAACGCGCTGGGACCCCGAGTCCAGCAGGCTGGCCATGTAGGCCGGGTAGGTCAGGGTCCGCGGCTCCTTGTCCCGCTCCTCCGACTCCTCCGAGGGGGAGTTACCTGGAGGGGGGAGGGGGGGAGGAGGAGGAGGAGAGAAGGAGAGGGAGGAGGAGGAGGAGAGAAGGAGAGGGAGGAGGAGAGAAGGAGAGGGAGGAGGAGAGAAGGAGAGGGAGATGCTATTATTAGAAGCAGACAAACATCGAAGATCACTTTTCTCCCCCCCCCCCCTTTTACCTGGAGGGGGGGGGGGGGGGGAGAGAGGAGAGGGAGATACTATTATTAGAAGCAGACAAACATTAAAGATCACTTTCTTACTCTGTTCTCTTTTTAATGAGCGTACTCCTCTCTCCTCTCTCTCTTGCCTCTCTCTCCTCTCCCTCCTCCCCTATACATATATACATCTGACATGTACCATATATATGTTTGATGGGGGGGAGACACCAGCCTGGGCCACTGGGGGAGACACCAGCCTGAGGGGAGGCACCAGCCTGGGCCACTGGGGGGAGCTGTGGTTCCATCAGAGCGTCAGATGACCTCCACTCTCCAATGACCTCCGCTTATATACGGACCCAACACATACCAGATCACCCTGCTCCTGCTGCTCCTCATTCCTCCTGCTTCCTACCTCCTCCACCCCCTGCTCCTCCCTACCTCCTCCTCCTGCTTCCTACCTCCTCCTCCCCCTGCTGCTCCCTACCTCCTCATCCTGCTCCCTACCCCGTCACTCCTTCTTTCTAGGTGAGGGAGGTGAGGGAAGAGGAGGAAGAGGAGGTGAGGGGGGAGGAGGTGAATCATCCGACACATTGATGAAGATAGATTTGAGTGAGAGAGGTCAGGTGGAGATAACATCACCCACAGCCCCCCCCCCCCCCCCCCACACACACAGCAATCTTCACCAATCTTTCTTCTGTAGAAAAAGATGCCAGCACATGTAACCATGGCAACAGGTAGATCTACTGCAGTGTAGTACAGAATACCTGGTTATAGAAACCGTCAGAACGCAGCCTGGTTATATAACTAGAGACAGTAGAGTCCACCTAGAGACAGTAAAGTCTAACTAGAGACAGTAGAGTGACAAGAGACAGTAGAGTCTAACTAGAGACAGTATAGTCTAACTACAGACAGTAGAGTCTCACTAGAGACAGTAGAGTCTAATAGAGACAGTAGAGTCTGTAATTCACTACTTCTCTCCTCTGATCAGTAGTCTAATAGAGACAGTAGTCGGTAGTTCACTCCCTCTCTCTGAGCAGTAGAGTCTAATAGAGACAGTATAGTCTAACTACAGACAGTAGAGTCTCACTAGAGACAGTAGAGTCTAATAGAGACAGTAGAGTCTGTAATTCACTACTTCTCTCCTCTGATCAGTAGTCTAATAGAGACAGTAGTCTGTAGTTCACTCCCTCTCTCTGAGCAGTAGAGTCTAATAGAGACAGTAGAGTCTGTAGTTCACTCCCTCTCTCTGAGCAGTAGAGTCTAATAGAGACAGTAGAGTCTGTAGTTCACTCCCTGGTGCCTCTGAGCAGTAGAGTCATTAACTTGATGTACCCGGCGCCGCTGGGGGCGACAGGTATTAGCTATTTCCAACCAGCCAGAGTCTGCAGGCTGGCAGCTCTCGGGTGTGTTAGAGATGGATTCAGCCCTGGGATCTCCAGGTTAGAGGTGTAAATCACATCTAAACAGCCTCCATGACCTCCTCACTGTGCACTCAACCAGGCACTCATAAGGTCTACATGTAGGACCCATATGTAGGAAGGATCCCTAGGACCTAGGATGGGTTCATATGGTCTATATGTAGGAAGGATCCCTAGGACCTAGGATGGGCTGTGCGCTCCTTTACTGATCTTAAAGGGTATTATTAAATCATATTCAGTACATAGAGGATAATACAGTATGAACTGAAGCAAACTAAATCACCTGTTTGTGTGTTCAGATATGATTATGAAATGTCTGCACGATCCAGACGACGTCAGAGCTACGAGTGGATCTGATTCCTTATTATCATCATCTTAGTACCTCATCACATCTAGGCTCCTGGTAAAGTTCTTCATAACATCTACATACTGCTGGTAAAGTATTACATAACATCTATAGAATCCTGGTTAAGTACTTCATAACCTCTCCGTGCTCGAGTACTAAGTACTGCATTTAGAATAAATACTTGGTTTAGGTTGCAGAATTAATGCAATGGACATCCATGTAACTGTGGCTGTCAGCCTTATTCAGGGAATGAAGCAGAAAGACAATGAAATCCAAAGGAGAGAGTGAGGGAGAGAGAGGGAGAGTGAGGGAGAGAGAGAGTGAGGGAGAGAGAGGGAGAGAGAGGGAGAGGGAGAGAGAGTGAGCGTGTCATTAGGGGGAATGACCTCTTGGTGAGGTCACCCGTGACGTTATGAAGCCATAACTGTTAGCCAGGACAATATGCAGCCAATCAAGGCCCTTAACGAGCAACTCCTCTAACGAGCCGTCTCGTTAACTAAACACTTTATGACCCCCCCCACCCCCCCCCCCCCCTTTGGTAATGGTGGTGGTTCCATGTGACATCAGTGTGTGTGTGTGTGTGTGTGTGTGTGTGTGTGTCTGTGTGTGCGGCCATGAAGGCTAGAATGATGTGGAATAGCCTAGCATTATGTAGGCTAGCAGGATGCAGGTTAGCCTGTGGTACGCTAGCATGATGTAAGCAAGCCTGCTGTGCGCTACAGGCTGCGTTAGCTGTGTGCTAGCATGCTGTGCGCTACAGGCTGCGTTAGCTGTGTGCTAGCATGCTGTGCGCTACAGGCTGCGTTAGCTGTGTGCTAGCATGCTGTGCGCTACAGATTGCTATAGGTCTTGGAGATAAATCAATGATAGGAGACGAGAGGAAACACACATGAAACACACACACACACACACACACACAGGTTTAATATTCATGGTCTCAGTCTGAATAGTGCCCGCTGCCTCACCATCTATTTACTCTCCTTAATGAAGGATAATGAATAATAATAATAATAATATAATTATCTTATCACCCTGACCTTGGCATGCAGCCTGCGTACATAAGTATGATAAAGAACACATTATTGTAAGCAATATTACATTATGATACAGATTATTATAATACATTAGGCTACAAATTTGAAATTTGAAAAAATGAATGGATCTGAAGACATGGTACAGTCCCCTAGAGACACCCCCCTAAAGACATGGTATAGTCCACTAGAGACACCCCTCTAAAGACATGGTATAGTCCACTAGAGACACCCCTCTAAAGACATGGTATAGTCCACTAGAGACACCCCTCTAAAGACATGGTTCAGTCCACTAAAGACACCCCTCTGCAGACATGGTACAGTCTACTAGAGGCACCCCTCTAAAGACATGGTACAGTCCACTAGAGACACCCCTCTAAAGACACGGTACGGTCCACTAGAGACACCCCTCTAAAGACATGGTACAGTCCACTAGAGACACCCCTCTAAAGACATGGTACGGTCCACTAGAGACACCCCTTTAAAGACATGCGCCTCCATCACATCCTCCACCTCCATCACATCCTCCACCTCCATCACATCCTCCACCTCCATCACATCCTCCATCACATCCTCCACCTCCATCACATCCTCCACCTCCATCACATCCTCCACCTCCATCACATCCTCCACCTCCATCACATCCTCCATCACATCATCAACCACATCCTCTACCTCCATCACATCCTCCACCTCCATCACATCCTCCTTCACATCATCAACCACATCCTCCGCCTCCATCACATCCTCCGCCTCCATCACATCCTCCGCCTCCATCACATCCTCCATCACATCCTCCACCTCCATCACATCCTCCACCTCCATCACATCCTCCACCTCCACCACATCCTCCATCACATCCTCCACCTCCATCACATCCTCCACCTCCATCACATCCTCCATCACATCCTCCGCCTCCATCACATCCTCCACCTCCACCACATCCTCCATCACATCCTCCACCTCCATCACATCCTCCACCTCCATCACATCCTCCACCTCCATCACATCCTCCACCTCCATCACATCCTCCGCCTCCACCACATCCTCCGTCTCCATCACATCCTCCACCTCCATCACATCCTCCACCTCCATCACATCCTCCGTCTCCATCACATCCTCCACCTCCACCACCTCCACCACATCCTCCACCTCCATCACATCCTCCACCTCCACCACATCCTCCGTCTCCATCACATCCTCCACCTCCATCACATCCTCCGCCTCCATCACATCCTCCACCTCCACCACCTCCACCACCTCCTCCGCCTCCATCACATCCTCCATCACATCCTCCACCTCCATCACATCCTCCACCTCCATCACATCCTCCACCTCCACCACATCCTCCACCTCCACCACATCCTCCACCTCCATCACATCCTCCACCTCCATCACATCCTCCGCCTCCATCACATCCTCCACCTCCATCACATCCTCCACCTCCATCACATCCTCCACCTCCATCACATCCTCCACCTCCATCACATCCTCCACCTCCATCACATCCTCCACCTCCATCACATCCTCCATCACATCCTCCACCTCCATCACATCCTCCACCTCCATCACATCCTCCGCCTCCATCCCATCCTCCATCACATCCTCCGCCTCCATCACATCCTCCGCCTCCACCACATCCTCCGCCTCCATCACATCCTCCATCACATCCTCCACCTCCACCACATCCTCCACCTCCATCACATCCTCCATCACATCCTCCATCACATCCTCCATCACATCCTCCACCTCCACCACATCCTCCACCTCCATCACATCCTCCATCACATCCTCCGCCTCCACCACATCCTCCGCCTCCATCACATCCTCCATCACATCCTCCACCTCCATCACATCCTCCGCCTCCATCACATCCTCCATCACATCCTCCATCACATCCTCCACCTCCATCACATCCTCCGCCTCCATCACATCCTCCATCACATCCTCCATCACATCCTCCATCACATCCTCCGCCTCCACCACATCCTCCGCCTCCACCACATCCTCCGCCTCCATCACATCCTCCACCTCCACCACATCCTCCACCTCCATCACATCCTCCACCTCCACCACCTCCACCACATCCTCCGCCTCCATCACATCCTCCATCACATCCTCCATCACATCCTCCACCTCCACCACATCCTCCGCCTCCATCACATCCTCCACCACATCCTCCACCTCCATCACATCCTCCATCACATCCTCCACCTCCACCACATCCTCCGCCTCCATCACATCCTCCATCACATCCTCCGCCTCCACCACATCCTCCGCCTCCATCCCATCCTCCACAACATCCTCAATAACAGCGCGCTACATGCTGCCATCCCGTGATGAATACATGACCAGCGGCTCATTCCATCAGCTTCCTGCCCAGACAGGATGTTTACAATTCATCGCCACGACGACCGAGTCGACCTCGGGAAGCAGAGCAACGCGATTACATCTCTCCGAAGAGGAGGAGAGTCAAGGAGACTAAATAGATCCCTGAAGAGATGAGGTGAAGAGTAGGGGAGAGAGAGGAGAGAGAGGGGAGAGAGAGTGGAGAGAGGGGGGAGGAGAGAGAGTCAGGGAGGAGGATAGAGGAGAGAGAGAGAGAGAGGAGAGAGGGTGGAGAGATGTGGAAGAGAGAGAGGGAGGAGAGAGGGGAGAGAGAGTGGAGAGAGGGGGAGGAGAGAGTGGAGAGAGGGGGAGGAGAGAGAGTCAGGGAGGATAGAGGAGAGAGAGAGAGAGAGGAGAGAGGGTGGAGAGATGTGGAAGAGAGAGAGGGAGGAGAGAGGGGAGAGAGAGTGGAGAGAGGGGGAGGAGAGAGAGTCAGGGAGGATAGAGGAGAGAGAGAGAGAGAGAGGAGAGAGGGTGGAGAGATGTGGAAGAGAGAGAGGGAGGAGAGTGGGGAGAGAGAGTGGAGAGAGGGGGAGGAGAGAGAGTCAGGGAGGATAGAGGAGAGAGAAAGGAGAGAGAGAGAGAGGGAGAGAGAGAGAGAGAGAGAGAGGAGAGAGAGAGAGAGAGAGGAGAGAGAGAGAGAGAGAGAGAGGGGGGGGGGGGATTAGGGGAGAGGGGGCAGAGAGGGAGGAAAAGAGGAAGGAGAGAGAGAGAGAGAGGAGAGAAGAGAGAGAGAGAGAGAGAGAGGAGAGAGAGAGAGAGAGAGAGAGAGAGAGAGAGAGAGAGAGAGAGGGGGATTAGGGAGAGGGGGCAGAGAGGGAGGAAAAGAGGAAGGAGAGAGAGGGAGAGAGGGAGAGAGAGAGAGAGAGAGAGAGAAAGAGAGAGAGAGAGATAGAAGGAGGAGGAGAGGAGAGAGAGAGAGAGAAGAGAGACTAGAGAGTAGAACAGACAGTAGAGAGGACAGAGGGGGGGGGGGTCATCCCTCCATTCATGTTGCCATGACTATTAACCCCTTTGTGATACCATGACGATAAGCTGAATCAGACAGACCATAATATCTCATAGTTCCTCATCAGATCACATATAACCCACATTGTGTGTGTGTGTGTTATTTTGTCTGTACTCTGTACTGTTTCCTTGTTAATGTTAAGAGTCCAAATTGATTAAAATAACCTGATTTCATATTTTTGGATGAATTTCTCCCGTTGCTAGGGCAGCAGTGTTTCCATGGCAACAGCAGCAGGGCCTTGGAAGGGGAGGCATACCAACTAGGCACCATTCATTTCTTATGTGGATATTAATATTATTACCCGCAGTTATTTACAGAGTACTCTTGGATACCTGTTGTACTATTATTATTATTATTATTATTATTATATTATTATTATTATTATTATTATTATTATAGTATTATTATCCGGTGTTCACAGAGTATCTTTGGATACCGATTGTATTCTATATTATTATATCATTATTAATATTTTCAGGTGTTCACAGAGTACAATTGGATAGCTTATTCTATATTATTATTAATATGTAGAACTAGTGGATAGCTGTTGTTTTCTATATTATTATTAATGTGTAGTGCAAGTCGTTACCTGTTGTATTCTATATTATTATTAATATGTAGTGCAAGTCGTTACCTGTTGTATTCTATATTACTATGTAGTGCAAGTCGTTACCTGTTGTATTCTATATCATTATTAATATGTAGAACTAGTGGATAGCTGTTGTATTTTATATTATTATTAATATGGAGTGCAAGTCGTTACCTGCTGTATTCTATATATTTATTAATATGTAGAACTAGTCGATACCTGTTGTATTTTATATTATTATTAATATGTAGAACTAGTGGATAGCTGATGTTATCGTGGGGTTAGGGTTAGCTAACCCGAGCTTAGCCCCTGATTTCCAAATGTTTAAATTAGTCTACAACACTTTTGGTAAGCAGGTCCAAGGTCTGGTTCCATCCGACCAAAGGGGGCGCTATAGCTCAGCGTCAGCCCCTCCAGGTCTGAACGAGGGGTACAGCCTTATTCACAGGCTGGCCTTCTGTCTGTTGGACCTTCAACATTCTTAAGGGTAGCTCTTAAGCCCCAGTTCTTAAGGACTCTCTATAGGACGTTGAGGGTCAATGAGACCAACAATAGATAGATAAGATAGATAACAACTTAATGGGGGGTCAAGGGTCAGGTTCAAAAACAGGGTCAAGTTAAAAAAATGCAAAGCTATCTAGAAGCCCCCAGACCCCTACCATGAGGTCCTGGTCCAGAACCCCCCAGAGTCCTACCCTGAGGTCCTGGTCCAGAACCCCCCAGAGTCCTACCCTGAGGTCCTGGTCCAGAACCCCCCAGACTCCTACCCTGAGGTCCTGTTCTAGAAGCCCCCCAGAGTCCTACCCTGAGGTCCTGTTCTAGAAGCCCCCCAGAGTCCTACCCTGTGGTCCTGGTCCAGAAGGTCCTGGTCCAGAACCCCCCAGAGTCCTACCCTGAGGTCCAGGTCTAGAAGGTCCTGGTCTAGAAGTCCTCCAGAGTCCTACCCTTGCTGATGTCCTGGTACTCCAGCCACAGCTGCCTCTGGACCTGCTTGTTGGGGTACCAGATGGTGCAGGTCTCCTGGAAGCCGTAGACCGCCTCCTGGACATAGTGGTTCCCAAACTCCGCCAGGATGGAGACGAAGTCGCTCCTCTGGGTCCGCCCATCGAGGGAGTGGAGGGCCGAGCTGAAGGCTAAGGAGGAGGAGGAGGAGGAGGAGGAGGAGGAGGAGGAGGAGGAGAGAGGGGAGAGGAGAAGAGGAGAAGTAGGAGGAGAGAGGAGAGAGGAGAAGAGGAGAGAGGGGGAGTAGGAGGAGGAGGAGAGAGGAGAGGCAGATTTTCAAAACGGCTATTAACGGCTAGCTGGTGGTATAATAGGTCACCTTTAACCATGTCCCCTTAAACAGCTTAACTATATCCCCTTGCACACCTTAACCATGTTCCCTTAAACACCTTTACCATGTGCCCTTAACACCTTTACCATTGCCTAAATACCATACCCATGTATGTATAGTATATAAGTATAAAGTATACACAGTAAATGAGGTTGTTATATATAATAATAATAATGACAAATCATGAATAATAAGTGTATAGTATATATAGTAAATATAGTTATATATATAATAATATCAAATCTAATAAGACACATCATATATTATAAGTATATGGTTATAGATAATAACTAGAATGTGTTTCGTCCTAACGAACTGCGAGAGTGTGGTTGTTAAAATGCTAACATCAGGGATAAAGTTAGCGGCAGCACCGCTGCCTCAACGTCGTAAAAAGTAGTTAAATTTGGCGGGAAAAAACGCCCAATCTGGCAACACTGCCTGCACGTCCTTCACGCTCTCACCTCAGCATAAATCAATGAGAGCGACTGAAAACTTGGAACTTAAACTGTGATTCTGAAGAAAGTATAAAGGTTATCGAAATTCGTTTTTCAGAATTTGTGTTGTGTGTTGATTTGTTAAATGGTTTGAACGAAGGTTAACATTGAAAATTGACCAAGTTAAGATGTCTGTAGTAGTTTAAGTGTCAGAGTAGGCGGACGGCTCTGCCGTCAAATAAGTAGATAGTATATAAGATTATATAGATCATGTATAATAAGTATATAGTATAATGATAGAGATACAATATATATGTATAAGGTATACAGTATGTATAATGATAGGCTTATAGATATGTTATATATAGTAGGTATATAGTATATATAATGATGTAGATATGTTATGTATAATATGTTTATATAATGATATAGACACGTTATGGTATGATAGGTATATAGTATGTATATAGACCGGTACCTTGCGACAGCACCCACTGGTTGAGCTTGACGTGGTACTGGACGGAGCGGAGCTTCCAGTGCTGAACGAGAGGATAACCCGACACCTCGCTGTAGTTCACCATGCCTGAACAAACATACACTGTTAACATCACAATAACATGACCCCTAACCCTTAACCCGACACCTCGCTGTAGTTCACCATGCCTGAACAAACATACACTGTTAACATCACAATAACATGACCCCTAACCCTTAACCCGACACCTCGCTGTAGTTCACCATGCCTGAACAAACATACACTGTTAACATCACAGTAACGCTAATGCCGCTAACACCACGTTAACATGACAGCTAACCCTGCCCACCCCCTTGGCCAGGCACCAGGTAGTAGCCCCGGGGTCGGTGATGCTAGTGATGGTTAGATGTTCCTAGTGCTGCTAGTGATGGTTACTTTGTTTCTGCTAAATGACTCTAACCTTATCTAAGTGATACCAACTACTACTATCGTTTAAATAATGCACTTAACTAGTCCCTGTGCAAAGATTCATGTGTCAAGGGCTTCACAGGTCAACCTGACATCAGAGTTAACCAGGTTCACTCCCTGAGCTAAGGATGGTAGTCCTGAGGATAAGGATGGTGGTCCTGAGATAAGGGTGGTGGTC
>NC_082389.1:10977119-11019619 GCF_031168955.1 Gadus macrocephalus
GTCGTCTCTTATTGGATTCCTCTGTATTATTGACTGCTGTTTATTACTGCAGCGTGTCGACAGGGCTTGTTAGGCTGTGAACACCCAAACATCTGTCACGCTCTCCCTCTCACGTCGTTATGTTTCAGCCGTTTACCAAAGCAAGCACACATTGTCAGCGTCTCCGATAACGCACTGTTACTCTCCAGCTCTGTGTTCCTCTGTCTATTTCGTTTCTGTAAATATTTTAGTGTCTCTTTTATTGCTCTGTGTAATTTGGTTCGGTAACGATTTTGCGATCTCGATTCTTTATGCTCTGTAATATATTTCACTTGCAGCTTTGCAGAAGATTGATTTGATTTGGAAAACAATTAAATGAGAAAAGCAACTGAGACTGTAAGCCAACATGGAGATGAGTTTATTGGTAAGGTGTAAAATAAAGTAATATTCTGTGTTGGATGTGGTCCTTTCACACACTGCAATAGGTCCAACTGTATGACAGAATACATCTCACTGGAGTGGCTTCATCTTTAATGGATTAGTAGTTGGAGAAGAGGATAAAATATCTTTTAATGTTCAGGAAGTTCTAGAAGTATCAAGAAGATGATAAAATATGTCTTGGCTTTGTGACGGAAGCCACCTGTTTCAGATAAATCACCGAACACCACGCGACACAAGTGATTAATACCTATCTCCTCCGCCTCATCTCCTACTCCTCTCCTCCTCCCCTCCTCCTCTCTCCTCTCCTCACCATCTCCTCTCCTCCTCCACCTCCTCTCCTCTATCCTCTCCTCCTCCTCTCTCCTCCACCTCCTCTCCTCTACCCCCTCCTCTGTCCTCTTTCTCTTCCCCTCCTCTCTCCCCTCTACAGGAGTCTTCAAGTCACCAGGATAACAACAGTAAAATATTCATTAAACCTGAAGACTCAGGACAGCAGAGGGAAGAGGGGGAGGGAGGGAGAAGAGGAGGGGAGAGGGGAGGGAGGAGACTGAGGGGAGAGGGGGAGGGAGGAGACTGAGGGGAGAGGGGGAGGGAGGAGACGGATGGGAGAGGGGGAGGGAGGAGACTGAGGGGAGAGGGGAGGGAGGAGACGTATGGGAGAGGGGGGAGGAGGAGAAGGAGGAGAAGGAAGGGAGAGGGAGAGGGAGGAGATAGAGGGGAGAGGGGGAGGAGAAGGAGGGGAGAGAGAAGGAAGGAGTCACAGGGGAACTCCTTCATAGTAATAAGAGATTAGATTAACATATTTTACCGCGAGAGAGAGACAGACAGAGAGAGACACAGACAGACAGACAGAGAGGGAGATATCACATCTGTATCTAACACATATTGTTGTAGTGTGTGTTGGATACAGTGACAGTACTAGAGCCAATTGTTCATCTTTCTCTCTCTCTCTCTCTCTCTCTCTCTCTCTCTCTCTCTCTCTCTCTCTCTCTCTCTCTCTCTCCCTCTCTCTCCCCCTCTCTCTCCCCCTCTCTCTCCCCCTCTCTCTCTCTCTCTCTCTCTCTCTCTCTCTCTCTCTCTCTCTCTCTCTCTCTCTCTCTCTCCTCTCTCTCTCTCTCTCTCTCTCTCTCTCTCTCAGGGTGGAGTCAGAGGTCGGAGGTCACCTGAAGGTGCCTTGAGGATCTGCCCTGAGCTGCTCTCCTTGCTGTGGTTGTTGTAGCCGTAGAAGAGGTCTCCGAACAGCGTCTGATTGGCCGGGATGTCGGCGGGCTCGCCGCAGTCCACGCCCTCCGTGCAGACCTCCGAGAGGGGTTGGCACGACCGGCCGTCCGGACCACGGCGGTAGTCCTCTATACAGCTGGGGGGGGGGGAGAGAGAGAGAGAGAGAGAGAGAGAGAGAGAGAGAGAGAGAGAGAGAGAGAGAGAGATGAGAGAGAGAGAGAGAGAGAGAGAGAGAGAGAGACCAAACACAGTATATTAGGATATGAGCTCAGTTTTATAACATGGGAGAGGTTTTGTGGAGGCGTGACTCAGGAGCGTTCCTCGCTGCAGTGTTCTGTTTCCAGGCTAAAGAAAGCTGCACGACACAGCGGTCCAATTCTTTCATTTGGCAGAACATTTGTAAACATTGAGAAGATAAATAAAAATCCTAACACCTTCAAATGAAGGCTGTATATTGTTTACAAAGTAAGACGGAGAGAGTGTAAAGAGTGGTGACTGACTGCATTCCTCATCACAGACTGAGGTGACTGAAACATAAAAGCCTCAAGGATAGAAAACAGAGAAGGAGACCAGAAACATCAAAACCACCTCATGAACCAGTTCTCCTGATCCTGTCTGTGGGACGCTCACCTTAACGTTACACATGTTACACACATGTTACACACCACGTTACACACAATGTTACACACCACATTACACACATGTTACACACCACATTACACACCACGTTACACACCATGTTATACACCATTATACACCATGTTACACACACGTTACATGTTACAGACATGTTACACACCACGTTACACACCATGTTACATAGCATTTAAAACACCTCATGATTCATGTATTAATTGATTGATTAATGGAAGTAGTCAGGCTGATGTAGCTAGTGACGTAGCAGTGCTATATAGTAATGTAGATAGTGATGTAGCTAGTGGTTTAGCTACAAATTAAGCTTGTGATGTAGCAGTGCTATATAGTGATGTAGCTAGTGATGTGGTTAGTGATGCAGCAGTGCTTCATTTGATGTAGCTAGGGATGTAGCTAGTGATCTACCTAGTGATGTAGCAGTGCTACATAGTGATGTAGCTAGTGATGTAGCAGTGCAACATAGTGATGTAGCTAGTGATGTAGCTGGTGATTTAGCTAGGGATGTAGCTAGCGATGTAGCTAGTGATGTAGCAGTGATACATAGTGATGTAGAAAGTGATGTAGCTAGTGATGTATTAGTGATGTAGTAGTGATGTAGCAGTACTGCATAGTGTTGTAGAGTGTGATGTAGTTAGTGATGTAGCAGTACTGCATAGTGTTGTAGAGTGTGATGTAGCTAGTGATGTAGCAGTGCTACATAGTGATGTAGCTAGTGATGTAGCAGTGCAACATAGTGATGTAGCTAGTGATGTAGCTGGTGATTTAGCTAGGGATGTAGCTAGTGATGTAGCTAGTGATGTAGCAGTGATACATAGTGATGTAGACAGTGATGTAGCTAGTGATGTAGCAGTGCTACATAGTGATGTATCTAGGGATGAAGTTAGTGATTTAGCTAGTGATGTAGCAAGTGATGTAGTTAGTGATGTAGCAGTGCTACATAGTGATGTAGCTAGTGATGTAGCAGTGCTACAAATGGATGTAGCTAGTGATGTAGCTAGGGATGTAGCTAGGGACGTAGCTAGTGATGTAGCTAATGATGTAGCAGTGCTACATAGTGTGTCTATGAAAAGGTGGTGTTGGAACACACTGCACCACCAGAGCTGCTAGCCTTGTGGCACCGAGGTCTTTAATCAGTGTCCACACACTAAACACACGACCACCGGCGGGTCAAGCACCACTAGTTTATAACGCCCAAAGGAGCTGATTCCATCCTCTTCCTTTAATGTTCAGAGTTCATGGCCTGCAGCCACAAAAATAAATTACGCCATTTAATCTCCATCCATAATGTACAGCATTTTAATCTCTTTCCAGAGAAGTATGGTAATTTAATCTTCATCTGGAGGACTAAAGACTTAAAAGAGAGTTCAGCCTTAATCCCAAAGCACATGGACACATTCTGGGATCATTTTTGTCAACTCAACCCAAGAACGAACCAGAGTCTTATTGTTCAGACGGGGCCACGATCGCGGCGCTGGGCTTAGCTCGCTTTGTGTTGGACTAAAGTCTGTCTGGACGTGACATGGCTGTGGCTCCTCCCTTTATCCTGAGGTCTGTTTGGACGTGGCTGTGTAACATGGCTGTGTCTCCTCTCAATTGACCCTAACGTGAGTTTGGACGTAACATGGCTGTGTCGCCTCTCCATTTATCCCAGACATTCTCTCACCCAATGGTTTCCTGAATGCTTCGGTTAAAGATCCCATGGCATGAAAATTTCACTTTCTGAGGTTTTCTGACTTTAATATGAGTTCCCTTAGCCTACCTATGCTCCCCCAGTAGCTAGAAATTTCCTTGGGTGTAAAACGAGGACTAGGCATTCTGCTCAGCCTTTAAATAAACAAAGCTCAGGCACGCTGTTTTGGAATTCTCCCCATATGTCGTCATCAGGGGAGATGCCACCTCCCCTTTCTCTACCTTGCCAGCCATGAGAATTTGGCCCGCCAATGAGACAATGAGCTACGACTGTGCGAATGCCACATGTGTGTGTGTGTGATTACACACACTGTAATGCAAGTGTTGTACACTTCTTTGTTATTTGGATGCTGTTGGTGTTATGGTGCATTACAAGTCGGTTCTCGGTTATCTCAGCCATGGCTGAGAAACAATTGGGGGAAAGGAACTTTGGCTTTGACTCCCTGAAGTAGGCCTACATGAACTGCGACATGGAGGAGAAAGGGATTGTTGCCCGCGATTGTCTCCCGCTTGAGCCCCGCTTCCTGCTGCCGAGGGCCCACCGCCTCCGCGCTGCCCGCTGCAGGAGGCGGCGGTGCCTAAGCACTGCCTGCTGCTCGCTGCCGAGGCGGTGGTCCCTCGGCAGCGAGGCTCCGGCGGGAGACAATCGCGGTCAACAATCGCGGGCAACAATCCCTTTCTCCTCCATGTCGCGGTTCAGTCTACTTCAGATTGATGCGGACGTGGAAGAACCAGAGACGTCGGAGAACCCAACACGTCGTTTGAGATTCATAATATCGTCTGCAGGCGCATACAGCTTTTGGCCGTGATAATATATATTATATGAAATAGATATCTATGCATACTATGATATTATTTAGATATAGAGCTCCAGGACTCTTTTTTTTTTACAGAACATGGCCAAAGGCTGTGTGCGCCTCGCCATTGCGATACATCCACTGTAAACAGATGCATGGCCGCAAGCTGCTGAGGGCCACACCCCCAGCCTCCTCCCTAAACCGCCTCTCTCCTCCTCATTTGCATTAAAGCTACAGACACCGAACCGGCACGTTTGGGGAAAGCTCATTGTGCGACTAGCTCGTAGTGGCTGCAATTCAGCACCACGGCTGAATTTCGGGAACGTCTTCAAATACTGTGTTAGGGGCTCACTAATATCTATATTAAAACGTATAACTTAGAGATACCTTCTTGCATAAAGTATTAAAGGGATATGCCGAGATATTGGTCAGTTTGAGACGTCCTATTTTACCTGATTCAGATGAGTTACCCATCGTTCAGAAGCTGGCTGGGTTAGCGTTTGCTTTCCTTTAGCCTCGCCCATTGACCTGCAGAGCTATAGTAGCCTAGCTACAGTAGCTTAGCAACAGTAGCCCAACTATTACTAACAAATACAGAAAAGACAAAGGCCAATCTCCAGATATCTGGAAATATCCCTGTGAGGCTTCTGAGACACCATCAGCTGGGCCATGTGGAGCTGCAACATTCTGAATAAGAGGTAGACCATCTGGCCCTTTTGGAGGATTTGCTGTTGTTTGCTTCACGGTTCTTCCCTAGAAAAGACAGCAGATGAAAGCAAACAGAGAAAGAGGAGGGTCTGACCCACAGATCATCTGGATGTCTTACAGAGTATGGTTCTCTAGAGCATCTGGATGTCTTAGAGTAGGGTCATCATCTAGGGTTAGGACTGACCATCAGGTCAACTGGAAGTCTTAGAGTAGGGTCCTCTAGAATATCTGGATGTCTTAGAGTAGGGTCCTTTAGGGTTAGGACTCACCCACAGAACATCTGGATGTTGTAGAGAGTGGGGTCATCCTCTAGGGGAGCCAGCTGCTGCAGACACAGCTGCTCACAGCCTCCGTTGAACCCGTCGGAGCAGTCGATCCCGATGTGGTGGTCATAGCATCCGGTTCCGTCCTTCATCGGGCTGAGGCCTGGTGGACACTAGAGAGAGACAAATGGAGATGAGGTCATCTATCTGGGGGACACTAGAGAGAGACACATGGAGATACAGTCATCTATCTGGAGGACACTAGAGAGAGACACATGGAGACACAGTCATCTATCTGGAGGACACTAGAGAGAGACACATGGAGATACAGTTATCTATCTGGAGGACAATAGAGACACATGGAGATCCAGTCATCTATCTGGAGGGCACTACCCTGGTAGCACCCTGCTACCCTGACAGGAGAGGACAGGAGAGAGGAGAGAGAAAGGAGAGAGGAGAGGAGAGGAGAGAGAAAGGAGAGAGGAGAGGAGAGAGGAGAGAGGAGAGAGGAGAGAGGAGAGAAAGGAGAGGAGAGGAGAGAGGAGAGAAAGGAGAGGAGAGAGGAGAGAGGAGAGAGAGGAGAAGAGGAGAGGAGAGAGAGGAGAGGGAAAGGGGAGAAGAGAGGAGAGGAGAGAGAGGAGAAGAGGAGAAGAGGAGAAGAGGAGAGAGGAGAGAGGAGAGGAGACAAGAGGAGACTGGAGAGAGGAGAGGGGCCGTGTTGTGAGTGTCCAGCGCCACAATAACGTCGGGCCGTTTTCTGAAAGCCAAGAACCAGGCGGCTCACAGCAGCCTGGTGACGTGTTCTCTGGAGAACCTCTCTGGTCACATGTTCTTTGGAGGACCACTCTGGAGAACCACTCTGGAGAACCTCTCTGGTCACGTGTTCTCTGCAGAACCTTTCTGGTTACGTGTACTCTAGAGAACCACTCTGGAGTACCTCTCTGGTCACGTGTTCTCCGCAGAACCTCTCTGGTCACGTGTTCTCTGCAGAACCTCTCTGGTCACGTGTACTCTAGAGAATCTCTCTGCAGAACCTCTCTGGTCGCGTGTACTCTAGAGAATCTCTCTGGAGAACCTCTCTGGTCCCGTGTGCTCTGGAGAACCTCTCTGGTCACGTGTTCTTTGGAGAACCTCTCTGGTTACGTGTTCTCTGGAGAACCTCTCTGGAGAACCTCTCTGAAGGACCTTTCTAATCTAATCCTGATCCATCTCCCATAAACCTAGAGAACATCCCAGTGACGGCTCCACCCATCCAGCCACATCTCATCCCATCTGATCGGTCAAAGCTGTTATGTGTCCGATATCTTACAAAAACACAAAGAAAGGTTTTGTTAGCAGCCCCCGAAAATAAAGCCCTGTCGTGTGATTAATGATGGACACGTCCAACAGTCTGAGGAATGGAACCATGAGACTAAGGAGAATCAAACAGACCCGATTCCAGAGTCCATGTCCGAGGCTTTATGGTGGAACAGAAACGGACCCACTGAATAGTAAAGAGAAGGGGGGGGGGGGGGGGGGGCGTCCGTAACGTTAATCATGTGTAGCGTGGTCCTTTGAAGGAGGACCTCTGAGAGTCCAGCAGTGCAGAGGAAACCTTCACCCTCCTGCCTTTGAATCCCGTGCTTAATGGAGATGGATTCATTCCAGGATCCACTGAAACACCACGTACGGAACAACCAAGGAGACATTACCCTACTTACTAGTACTAGTACTATTACAATAAGTATTAGTATTACTACGGTACCCAACTAACATAACATACTATATATATTACTAACTACATTACACTACTAACTTAGCATACTATTACTATTACTAACTCCAGAAGCCCCCAATGCCCCGCCCCCTGAGTGTTAGTCATACAGAATGCTTCGTTTGTCCTAATAAGCGGACGCTGCACTTCCACGGTCCCAGCGATCCACAGGCCTAGTGTGGAGGTATGATATACAGTGGCATGAAAAAGTATGTGAACCTTTTGGAATTTAATGGTTTACTGAAAAAATTGTATAAAAAATTTGATCTGATCTTCATCCAAGTGAAGGACAATGACAAATAAAATGTGTCTAAAAATAATAAAAAAATAATTTTTGGATCGTTCATGTCTTTATTGATAACAACCAAAGAAAACTCATAGTGCTTGTGGGAAAAGTATGTGAGCCCTTGAGTTAATGACCTCAAAAAAGCTAATTGGAGTCTTGTTAAGATAATGGGCCCTATTTTAATGGTCTGAAACGCAAGTGAGAAGCGCCCAGCGCAAGTAGCTGGGCTACTTGCACTACTCCTTTGTGGGCGATGTCGCAATTTTACTGGCGCAAAAATGACTCTTGCGACCGGCACAAATCTAAAAAGGGTTGGTCTGAAGTAGCCTAATTACCCGTAGGTGTGGTTTGGGCGTAACATGCAATAAACAAATGAGAGTGCCAGCTCCCATCCCCTTTAAGAGCCATGAGCGCATTTTAATCTGACGAGTTGATATTTTGACAGCGCGTCTGCAGTCTCCGATGAGACAGATGCACATGAATTTCAAGCTTCAAATGGCTCAGTTTATGGCGAAATAATATGGCCTAATTCACACATGGAATAAGGTTTTCTTCCACAACTTCCTCATTCCTCAACTCATTTATTTGAGTCCTCAAATAAATTTCGGCAAAGAAAACTTAACACACATATGATATGCGGTAACTGTGGTTCTATTTCAGTTCATATATAATATACGCAATACATTATAAACATAGTTTCTTATTAGTATTGTATGCATTATCGTTATCGACTTATGTGCTCCTTATGTGTTCCTGAAACGGCAAAATAGCACCAGGGAACGTTTGGGCCAGAACACGCCTCCTCCTTTCGCCGAACCGCCCCTTGGGGCGCAAGATCATTCCCTAATTTACCGACGCGTGGCACAGGAGGGAAAAGAATGCTCTGCGCCAGTTGCAAACTAGCAAGGACACATGTGCCAGTGAGAAAGTCAATTGCGCCGGATGCAAGATTGGGCCCAATAAGTTTGGAGGTGTGGACTACAGCTACTTTGACTGATGAAAACCCCTCAAACTTTTGGAGTTTGCTCAGCACAAGAATAACACGCTTTCAGAGGATCTACGATCAAGAATTGTTGTTTTACATAATGCTGGCAAGGGTTACAAAGTTATTTCAAAGACTTTAGAAATGTACCAGTCGACAGTTAGGCAAACAATCTACAAATGGAGACACTTTGGGACTGTTGCTACTCTACCAAGAAGTGGGCGCCCAGTCAAAATGTAACCAAGAGCACAACAGCATCAACGAGGTGAAGAAACAACCCAGAATGACAGCCAAAGATTTGAAGGCATCCTTGGAACTTGCTAACATCTATGTTCATGAGTCTATAATATGTAAAACACTGAACAAGCAGGGTATCCACGGCACGACACCACGAGGGAAGCCACTGCCTACTAAAAAGAACTTTGCTGCACGCCAGAAGTTTGCAAAAGAGCTCATTGACACTCCACAGCGGTATTGGCAAAATGTTAAGTGGCCTGATGAAACTAAGATTGAACTATTTGGAAAAAACACACAGAATTACATCTAGCGTAGAAAGGGTATGGCATATCAACATGAAAACATCATCCCAACCGTAAAGTATGGTGGAGGAAACATTATGATTTGGGCCTGCTTCGCTGCATCAGGGCCTGGCCAGCTTGGAATCATTGAGGGGAAGACGAATTCCCAATTATATCAGACAATTCTTCAGGATAATGTGAGAATGTCCGTCAATGTACGTCAGCTGAAAATGTGAAGTTGGGTGATGCAACAAGACAACGACCCAAAACGCCGGAGCAAGTCCACAACAGAATGGCTTCAGAAAAACAAAATCCGCCTTTTGGAGTGGCAAAATCAGAGCCCAGACCTCAAACCAATAGAGCAATGGATTGACTTGAAGAGGGCCATACAAATGAGACGTCCAAAAAATATGACAGAGCTTAAGCAGTTCTGCCAGGAAGAATGGGCTAAAATTCCTCCTGAACGATGTGCAGGTCTGATCTACAGCTACAGAAAGCGCCTGGTTGAGGTTACTGCTGCCATGGGCAGGTAAACAGCCCCCAATTATTAATTCTAAGGGTTCACTTACTTTTTCCATTGCCATTTTAAATGTTGAATGAGTTTGTTCAATAAAGAATTTTATTGTGTTATTATTTTTAGACACATTATGTTTGTCAATACCCTTGACCTAGATGAAGATCAGATCACATTTTATGATTGATTCAGAAAACAATGAAATTCCAAAAGGTTCACATACTTTTTCTTGCCACTTTATACACATGTATACACACACTCACATACACTTACATCCCTCCTTCATTGTAGATGACAAAATAATCTGATCTGGGCAATGAATCTGCATGGTGTACCGGGGCTCTGTGTGTGAGCCGAGCTGAATGGCATTGACTGACACACACATTGTTCACTGTCTGAAGGTGTGTGTGTTGACCCTGACACACTGTTCACCATCTGAAGGTGTGTGTGTTGACCCTGACACACTGTTCACGATCTGAAGGTGTGTGTGTTGACTCTGACACACTGTTCACCATCTGAAGGTGTGTGTGTTGACCCTGACACACTGTTCACCATCTGAAGGTGTGTGTGTTGACTCTGACACACTGTTCACCGTCTGAAGGTGTGTGTGTTGACTCTGACACACTGTTCACTGTCTGAAGGTGTGTGTGTTGACTCTGACACACACATTGTTCACTGTCTGAAGGTGTGTGTGTTTTGACCCTGACACACTGTTCACCATCTGAAGGTGTGTGTGTTGACTCTGACACACTGTTCACTGTCTGAAGGTGTGTGTGTTGACTCTGACACACTGTTCACTGTCTGAAGGTGTGTGTGTTGACTCTGACACACTGTTCACTGTCTGAAGGTGTGTGTGTTGACCCTGACACACTGTCCACTGTCTGAAGGTGTGTGTGTTGACTCTGACACACACATTGTTCACTGTCTGAAGGTGTGTGTGTTGACTCTGACACACTGTTTAATGTCTGAAGGTGTGTGCGTTGACTCTGACACACTGTTTAATGTCTGAAGGTGTGTGTGTTGACTCTGACACACTGTTTAATGTCTGAAGGTGTGTGTGTTGACTCTGACACACTGTTCACTGTCTGAAGGTATGTGTGTTTACTCTGTCACACCCACTGTTCACTATCTGAAGGTGTGTGTGTTGCTTAGCTTAACCTCGCTGAACTTCACGGCCAGGCTGAAGAGATTGATTCCATTTTTTCTCATTTAAAGTTTTCCGAAAGTTAGACGGCCAAGAGGTTAAAGTCTCTGCGTATCTCAGCCGTCACACTCGCCTGTTTCATCTCTTCCAATCTGTACATGACGGTCTGCCAGGGAGAGACCAGGGAGAGACAAGGGAGAGACAAGGGAGAGATAAAGGGAGAAACAAGGGAGAGACAAGGGAAAGACAGGGGAGAGACAAGGGAGAGACAAGGGAGAGACAGGGGAGAGACAAGGGAAAGACAGGGGAGAGACAAGGGGGAGAGAGGGGAGAGAGAGAGGAGAGACAGGGCCCCCCGACCAGCTTAAGGGAGCAGGACCATCGCAGCAGGTAATACACTAATAGCTCTAAGTCATGACCTCTTGTCAGCAGGTAAGACACTAATGACTTTAAGTCATGACTTCCTGTCTGAAATCAGTTAATCAAACAAATGTTAAAAAAAACATAAAAAGGCAACACATAATTAAGCCTTGGGCTGCAAGAAAGGTAATCCTGATGAAATGTTTCAAAGATGAAAACCATTTGCATGCTGATATGGACAGCATGAAAGGAAAATATATTGTGTACATCCCAAACGATGCAGTCTTTCCCATGCAGTGTGAATCCAAGCCTGCTGCAGAAGGCAGAGTCGGCGCTAGCGACACACGTGGGCACGGTGGTGTAAGAGGTTTACTAAACGTGTCTAATGGTCTCTAAACACTGCAGCGGGCTGGCAGGCGTCAGGAGAGGACATGAAGGAAGCAGACTGAAGCTCCGTCAGCTGCCTACCTGCTCCAGCGGCTCTGAAATAGAAATGAAAGCGTGTGCATTGTTTACCGAGCAGCAATGGAGCCAACAACCCATGGCTGAAGAACCGAAGGAGCCACCAACACATGGCTGAAGAACCGAAGGAGCCACCAACGCATGGCTGAAGAACCAAAGGAGCCACCAACACATGGCTGAAGAACCAGAGGAGCCACCAACCCATGGCTGAAGAACCAGAGGAGCCACCAACACATGGCTGAAGAACCGAAGGAGCCACCAACACATGGCTGAAGAACCAAAGGAGCCACCAACACATGGCTGAAGAACCAAAGGAGCCACCAACACATGGCTGAAGAACCAGAGGAGCCACCAACGCATGGCTGAAGAACCAGAGGAGCCACCAACACATGGCTGAAGAACCGAAGGAGCCACCAACACATGGCTGAAGAACCAGAGGAGCCACCAACGCATGGCTGAAGAACCAGAGGAGCCACCAACTAGGGATGGGCACGAGTTGTAAATTCCAAACTCGAGTGATCGAAGGAATTCCTCGAGGATCAATCGAGTAGGCCTACTCGTTAAATCAAATCTATTTTTAGAATGCAACGCATCTGCAGCAGGAATAGGCCTGATGATGAACGGCAATATTACCAACCAAACATGTAATGCTTATTCTCCATCAAAACAGTCAGAGTTATCAGAGTATTCATTATTTATTTTTGCAAACGTTCAAAACACATTTTCCTTACAAAAATAAATATGCGTCTCACAATTTAAATCACGTCGAACCAAGGCCTGTAACAGTTAAAAAAAAAACGAAACAAGTAGCCTAACCATTGCAAATAAATGCTTAAAATAAAACGGCAGCAAATGGACTATGGAAATACTCAGCGTTGTGATCTTCTCTACACGCCCGGGATTACAGCTGCGTCTTGCGGCGGTGAAAATAGCCGACACACTTTCACTTTCACCGTTGCTGCGGGTCTGCTTTCCCGAACTCACCGTTGTGTTTCAGGAGCATATGTTGCCGCATAGTAGGCTACTTTCTGGTAGCTCGATTTCGCTTGGCATATTTTACATTTCACCTTATGATCTCCTATTTCTTTAAAGTATTTCAATTCTTCGCTGCGGTTTGCTTTAACCGCCATCTCTTAACTTTTTGAATTCTGGCGTGCCTGCACACGGCACGGAACGCGCCATGGAAATGGATGCATTTCATTTTCTTTGTGCCCACGTCATGCGTTAGTGGCGCCGACAGAAAATGGATACATTTGCTTCAGAAAACTTTGTTTGTGTGTGTATATGCAAACTCGAGTTTGCCTGTCCACCAACCGAGTTCATTTGTAACGAGGAGTACTCGAGTAATCGATTCCTCACGCCCATCCCTACCACCAACACATGGCTGAAGGACCGAAGGAGCCACCAACACATGGCTGAAGAACCAGAGGAGCCACCAACACATGGCTGAAGAACCGAAGGAGCCACCAACGCATGGCTGAAGAACCAAAGGAGCCACCAACGCATGGCTGAAGAACCAGAGGAGCCACCAACACATGGCTGAAGAACCAAAGGAGCCACCAACACATGGCTGAAGAACCAGAGGAGCCACCAACACATGGCTGAAGAACCAAAGGAGCCACCAACACATGGCTGAAGAACTAAAGGAGCCACCAACGCATGGCTGAAGAACCAGAGGAGCCACCAACGCATGGCTGAAGAACCGAAGGAGCCACCAACACATGGCTGAAGAACCAGAGGAGCCACCAACGCATGGCTGAAGAACCGAAGGAGCCACCAACACATGGCTGAAGAACCGAAGGAGCCACCAACACATGGCTGAAGAACCAGAGGAGCCACCAACACATGGCTGAAGAACCAAAGGAGCCACCAACACATGGCTGAAGAACCAGAGGAGCCACCAACACATGGCTGAAGAACCAGAGGAGCCACCAACACATGGCTGAAGAACCGAAGGAGCCACCAACACATGGCTGAAGAACCAGAGGAGCCACCAACACATGGCTGAAGAACCGAAGGAGCCACCAACGCATGGCTGAAGAACCAAAGGAGCCACCAACGCATGGCTGAAGAACCAGAGGAGCCACCAACGCATGGCTGAAGAACCAGAGGAGCCACCAACGCATGGCTGAAGAACCGAAGGAGCCACCAACACATGGCTGAAGAACCAAAGGAGCCACCAACACATGGCTGAAGAACCAGAGGAGCCACCAACACATGGCTGAAGAACCAAAGGAGCCACCAACACATGGCTGAAGAACCAGAGGAGCCACCAACGCATGGCTGAAGAACCGAAGGAGCCACCAACACATGGCTGAAGAACCAAAGGAGCCACCAACACATGGCTGAAGAACCAGAGGAGCCACCAACACATGGCTGAAGAACCAAAGGAGCCACCAACACATGGCTGAAGAACCAGGACCCAGCAGCAGAGGCAGCCCAGGTGTCCACTAGTGCTGCCCAATAGTCGACTTAGTCAACGTAATCTACCATGAAAATAAGTAAACAGCAATTTTTTTAGTAGATGAGCCGTTATTATTGACCGCCTATTTATTTTTGTTCTCCCGTCTCAAACGTCTCACTGTTATTCAACTCCACACAAGTCTGTCCCCACACGTCAGATGCAGTCTTTATGATTCATAATATCATCCAGAGGCGCAAATAGCTTTTGGCCGTGATATTATATATTATATTATATAGATACCTAGATAGATATATTATATAACATTATTATTATTATTAACATTATTATTAATATTATTATTATTATTATAGATAGATATAGAGCTTCAGGAGTCTGCAAACGGCACCAATCCCTTCTCCTCCATGCTGCAGTTCACTCTGACAGCTCATTTGTATGCAATGGGCAGCAGCTCATTTGCATTAAAGCTACAGACACCCAAAACAGCACATTCTGAAAGGGACAGAAAAAGAGGAGAAAAGCAGTAGCCGAGATATCTTTTCCTAAAAGCTATTTCAAGCAAACAGCTTCAAAAACATGTTTTCTATATTTTTCTTATTTTTTTCTTAGTCGTTTAGATTAGTTGACAAACAAATTGTTGAAAGATCAGTCGTTTAGAAATTAGTAGCTAGTGGCAGCACTAATGTCCAACACACCTCCTTACCTCCTCCTGGTCCTGGAGGTCCACCACACTACGGAGGAGGTCTCCATCAGAACCTCCACCTGGGCCTGACGTCCACCATACCTCCCTACAGAGGAGGTCTCAAACCCCAGACAACTCAGCCGACTGACTTTAGCGCTATCATTATCCTAGAGCCTCCACCTCCATCATTACCCTCCACCTCCATCATTACCCTCCACCTCCATCGTTACCCTCCACCTCCATCGTTACCCTCCACCTCCATCATTACCCTCCACCTCCATCATTACCCCCCACCTCCATCATTACCCTCCACCTCCATCATTACCCTCCACCTCCATCATTACCCTCCACCTCCATCATTACCCCCCACCTCCATCATTACCCTCCACCTCCATCATTACCCTAAACCTCCATCATTACCCTCCACCTCCATCATTACCCTCCACCTCCATCATTACCCTCCACCTCCATCATTACCCTCCACCTCCATCATTACCCCCCACCTCCATCATTACCCTAAACCTCCATCATTACCCTCCACCTCCATCATTACCCTCCACCTCCATCATTACCCTCCACCTCCATCATTACCCTCCACCTCCATCATTACCCCCCACCTCCATCATTACCCTAAACCTCCATCATTACCCTCCACCTCCATCATTACCCTCCACCTCCATCATTACCCTCCACCTCCATCATTACCCTCCACCTCCATCCTCCACTTCATCATTACCCTCCACCTCCATCATTACCCTCCACCTCCATCGTTACCCTCCACCTCCATCATTACCCTCCACCTCCATCGTTACCCTAAACCTCCATCATTACCCTCCACCTCCATCATTACCCTCCACCTCCATCATTACCCTCCACCTCCATCATTACCCTCCACCTCCATCCTCCACCTCCATCATTACCCTCCACCTCCATCATTACCCTCCACCTCCATCCTCCACCTCCATCATTACCCTCCACCTCCATCCTCCACCTCCATCATTACCCTAAACCTCCATCATTACCCTCCACCTCCATCATTACCCTCCACCTCCATCATTACCCTCCACCTCCATCGTTACCCTAAACCTCCATCATTACCCTCCACCTCCATCATTACCCTCCACCTCCATCATTACCCTCCACCTCCATCGTTACCCTAAACCTCCATCATTACCCTCCACCTCCATCCTCCACCTCCATCATTACCCTCCACCTCCATCATTACCCTCCACCTCCATCATTACCCTCCACCTCCATCGTTACCCTAAACCTCCATCATTACCCTCCACCTCCATCATTACCCTCCACCTCCATCATTACCCTCCACCTCCATCGTTACCCTAAACCTCCATCATTACCCTCCACCTCCATCCTCCACCTCCATCATTACCCTCCACCTCCATCCTCCACCTCCATCATTACCCTAAACCTCCATCATTACCCTCCACCTCCATCATTACCCTCCACCTCCATCATTACCCTCCACCTCCATCATTACCCTCCACCTCCATCATTACCCTCCACCTCCATCATTACCCTCCACCTCCATCATTACCCTCCACCTCCATCATTATCCTCCACCTCCATCATTACCCTCCACCTCCATCGTTACCCTAAACCTCCATCATTACCCTCCACCTCCATCATTACCCTCCACCTCCATCATTACCCTCCACCTCCATCATTACCCTCCACCTCCATCATTACCCTCCACCTCCATCGTTACCCTAAACCTCCATCATTACCCTCCACCTCCATCATTACCCTCCACCTCCATCATTACCCTCCACCTCCCTCATTATCACAGTCATCATTATCGCAGAGCCATTATTAGAGCCATCCAGCTCAGTGATCGTCTCCTTCATATCAGGTCAGGAGTCTGCTATCTGCAGCACTTAGTCTCCTTCTCTGTAAACGTAGTCTCAGGACTCACCACACATCCGGTGGAGTCCAGCTTGCGGTCGGATATGCAGCGGAAGTTGCGGCTGCAGCCTCCGTTGTCCTTGGAACAGTCCCTGACCGGGCCGAAGGAGTCCAACAGCACCTCCAGGCTATCGAACGAGGAGCTGATCATCAGCTCCTCCCTAGGAACAAGAACAAAGAACGCTCACACATCTGTTCTCTCTATGTTGTGTCCCTTCCTTCGGTTCCAAAGCTGGACTTCCTTAGTCAAACTTGTCTTATTTCTAATGGTTTGTCCACCAACACGTGTAGATCAGTTTGAATCACCCAGGACAGAGACTGTGTCTCTAAGGGTCTCTAAGTACAGACTGTGTCTTTAAGGGTCTCTAAGGATAGAGACTGTGTCTCTAAGGGTCTCTAAGTACAGACCGTGTCTCTAAGGGTCGCTAAGTACAGACTGTGTCTCTAAGGGTCGCTAAGTACAGACTGTGTCTCTAAGGGTCTCTAAGGACAGAGACTGTGTCTCTAAGGGTCTCAAAGGACCGAGACTGTTTCTCTAAGGGCCTGTAAGGACATGGACACATGACCTTCCTCTTTAGGACTACATCTTTATGTACAGAGGAAACGATATAGAACACTGTTTAGTTTTGCTGGACCGTTTAATAAATCAGCCCCTTTTCTAGTGCCTGCTTGTGTTGTTGCTGTCTATACAAACAGAGGAGTGATGTACATCTCAATTAGCGGCTCGTTAAAGCTGCCGCCGGGAGGAGGGACGCATCAAACTTTCACGTTCATCCTGTCACAGACCAGAGAACCCAGCCGTCTCCTCACCCCACAGGCTGCTCTCACTGACTTTAAATGATGCCTTTAGACATGTAGCAGCTCCACATTACATGAACACTGATGTTGTATAGTGGTGGTGTAGTGGTGGTGTAGGGGTGGTGTAGCGGTGGTTTAGCAGTGGTGGTCTAGTACTGGTGTAGTGGTGGTGGAGTGGTGGTAAAGCGGTGTAGTGGTGGTGTAGTGGTGGTGGTCTACTGGTGGTGTAGTGATGGTGTAAGGGTGTAGTGGTGGTGTAGCGGTAATGTAGTGGTGGTGTAGTGGTGGTGGTCTACTGATGTGTAGAGGTGGTATAATGGTGGTGTAGTGATGGTGTAGTTGTGGTAATGGTGGTGAAGTGGTGTAGTGGTTGTGTAGTGATGGTGGTGGTCTACTGATGGTGTAGTGGTGGTGATGGTGTAGTGGTGGTGGTGGTCTGCTGATGGTGTAGCGGTGGTATGGTGGTGGTGTAGTGATGCTGTAGTTGTGGTGATGGTGGTGAAGTGTTGTAGTGGTTGTGTAGTGGTGGTGGTGGTGATGGCGTAGTGCTGGTGGTGGTCTGCTGATGGTGTAGCGGTGGTGATGGTGTAGTGGTGGTTGTGGTCTACTGATGGTGTAGCGATGGTATATTGGTGGTGGTGGTGTAGTGGTTGAGTAGTGGTGGTGGTGTAGCGGTGGTGTATTGGTGGTGGATGGTGTAGTGGTGGTTTAGTGGTGTAGGGTCAGGGTTAGGTCAGGGTCAGGGTCAGGGTGAGGGTTAGGGTTCGGGTTCGGGTCAGGGTTCGGATAACTGGGAATTAACACCGCAGGCGAGAGGGAGACGTGAGCGTAACGTAGGCGTATCAATTCAAATCGCCGCTGTTTATTTGGCTATATTTTCAAGATTCTAGAACGCGCTAGCATTTTTGGTCCAAGCCATATTTTTGCTTGTGAGTGAAAATTATTAGCCAGCTGATCAACTGCAACTATCAGTTGATTGTGCGCCTGTTATCTAAACAGAGAGGCGTGGTGGGAGAGGTGCAACCATGACAACGCCTGTTTATCAAAATCATTTCAGTGTGCAACATGGATGCAAAACATTCCGTAAATGATATGAAAACAATAGTGCGGGCGCCGGGCGGAGATCATTTTCATTGTGCGTTTTGATATTTACCCGCCATAACCGAGACGCCATAACCGAGACGCTTCAGGAACGCTTGAAAATAGAAGTTATGTGTAAAATTAAGCTTTGGTCGGCGTTGAGACGGGCGTAGAACGCTGCCAGTATAAATCAGTGCACTAGTTTGAATGGAAACTATCTCTAGCTGAAGTCGGACGCCTGACGGCCGACTACAAATGAAAGTCTAAAAAGGCTCTGGTGTAAATTGTGAGGGTGAGGGTTAGGGTCAGGGTTAGGGTCAGGGTCAGGATGAGGGTTAGGGTCAGGATGAGGGTTAGGGTCAGGGTGAGGGTAAGGGTTAGGGTCAGGATGAGGGTTAGGGTCAGGGTGAGGGTAAGGGTCAGGGTCAGGGTTAGGGTCAGGGTCAGGGTTAGGGTCAGGGTCAGGGGTATCTTACCGTACGTCCACAGCGTCCTCCATCACAGTCATATCCGTCTTGCATTTGGCTGAGGGGTTGATCGCCAGCTCAGCAGGGGGGATAACAAAACTCTTGCTCAAGGGCAGCCACATGCCCTCTCCCAGAGTATAGGTGAACCTACGACCAGAGGAGGCGTGGGCAAAATAAATACAGGTTGCAAAAATATACAGGTTGTGTAACTTTACACATAGCCCCTGGGTGTACCTTTACAGATAGCCCCTGGGTGTACCTTTACAGATAGCCCCTGGGTGTACCTTTACAGATAGCCCCTGGGTGTAACTTTACAGATAGCCCCTGGGTGTAACTTTACAGATAGTCCCTGGGTGTACCTTTACAGATAGCCCCTGGGTGTAACTTTACAGATAGCCCCTGGGTGTACCTTTACAGATAGCCCCTGGGTGTAACTTTACAGATAGCCCCTGGGTGTACCTTTACAGATAGCCCCTGGGTGTAACTTTACAGATAGCCCCTGGGTGTACCTTTACAGATAGCCCCTGGGTGTAACTTTATAGATAGCCCCTGGGTGTACCTTTACAGATAGCCCCTGGGTGTAACTTTATAGATAGCCCCTGGGTGTAACTTTACAGATAGCCCCTGGGTGTACCTTTACAGATAGCCACTCGGTGTATTTTATAGATATTCCCTGGTTGTACCTTTATAGATAGCCCCAAGTTGTAATTTATGGATATTCCCTGGGTGTACCTTTACAGATAGCCCCTGGGTGTGCCTTTACAGATAGCCCCAGGTTGTAATTTATAGATATTCCCTGGGTGTAACTTTATAGATAGCCACTTGGTGTAATTTATAGATATTCCCTGGTTGTACCTTTATAGATAGCCCCTGGCTGTAACTTTACAGATAGAGAGAATAGATCAAATAAAATATATAAAACTTTGTATTTTTGTATCGCTTATGTTATTATTTCAAAGTAGGTGGCTGAGCAGAATGCTTGGACCAAGAGTAACACACATTGACAGCAACATAACACAATAGTTTCACTCACAGGTATGTTCACCATCATGAAGGTTATTCCAAATACCAGTGAAGACAAACACGTGATGTAATAATATCCTCCTCGTATTAAATCGTGACACGAGACAGACTCCAGCAAGCCTTAATTTGTATGACAATGAATGGCTTCAATTCTAAGTGAAATCCTTTGCACTTTGATCATCAAAAGCGTTATTATTGATGATGAATAATTCATGAAAGACAAGAAAGGATTTAATAGTTAACCGACCAAACCCATTTTCGGCATTCATATTGTTTAATTTGCATTTAATAAAA
The DNA here is from genome assembly GCF_031168955.1 of Gadus macrocephalus. NCBI lineage: Eukaryota > Metazoa > Chordata > Actinopteri > Gadiformes > Gadidae > Gadus > Gadus macrocephalus. Next base: position 10,997,580 of record NC_082389.1, read on the forward strand.
TGCTAACTTAGCATAAGGAAAGGGCAATGGAATGGACAACAGGCCTGACAAGTCGATTGAAGAACAGATTGATTACACCCCCCGATCCCCCTCCCTGTGTCTGCAGCCCTACCCCCCCCCCCCCCCCCCCCCGCAGTAACACTTTTCAGAGTCTATTAAACCCCCCTCCCCTCGCAGTAACACTGTTCAGAGTCTATAACAGCTCTGCTCCTGTTCTTCACCCTCTCCCTGCTCCTGTTCTTCACACTCTCCCTGCTCCTGTTCTTCACCCTCTCCCTGCTCCTGTTCTTCACCCTCTCCCTGCTCCTGTTCTTCACCCTCTCCCTGCTCCTGTTCTTCACCCTCTCCCTGCTCCTGTTCTTCACCCTCTCCCTGCTCTAGTTGTGTCTCCTCCAGACCCTCCCAGCTCTAGTTGTGTCTCCTCCAGACACTCCCGGCTCCTGTTGTGTCTCCTCCAGACCCTCCCAGCTCTAGTTGTGTCTCCTCCAGACCCTCCCGGCTCCTGTCGTGTCTCCTCCAGACCCTGGTGGTGTTTGGCTGCGTTAAGGAGGCTGAAGGTTTAGATGGGATGGTTGGAGTCCAGCACTTTAACCAGCAGAGAGAACCCAAAGCTGAACCAAACCAGACCTTCGACTTCCTGCCGGCTGCTTTTACTACATCCTGTTACACATTCAGATCGACATGCTCAAATATACATATAGCATATTCAAACATCCATATAGCATATACACAGTACACATATTCACAAAACCAATGGCAAATAAATGGGTTTGCTAATGGTTTGCTAAACCCAAATAAATGGGTTTGCTAAGTAATCAAAGCAAAGCCTTGATCCCTTGATAACTTATCCTATATAACTAACCCTTGATAACTAATCCTTAATAACCAACACCTAATAACTAATCCTTTATAATTTACCTTTGATAACTAATCCTTAACAACTTAACCTGAACCTCTCACCTGAAGATGCGGTCAGAGGGCTGTTCTCCAAGGACCAGATCAAAGCCGCGCTGGAAGATGGTGTAGGGCCAGGGGCTGAGGACATCAGAAACATGAGGAGAGCGGTTAGACGAGGGGAGACAACACAGCTTCACACCTCATGACCTCTTAAGGGGGAACACCGATCGCCGCTGAGCTCCTCAATTTTCCTGAGATATTGAATAGCGATGCTCACTGTGAGACCCTAACCCTAAACCTGACCGTGACCCTAAACCTGAACCTAGGCCAAAACCTGACCTTAACCCTGACCCTAACCCTAATCCTGATCCTAACCCTAAACCTGCCACATAAATAAATTATTCAAAAGCTTATTGAAGAAACAGTCTGGTGGATCCTTGACTGTCAGAGATAAGACATCGCAGGCCTAATTAAGACAGGTGATTAAGGAGAGGTGTTCAGCCGCCCCGGCCCGCGAGGTCCTGATGGTTTAACACCTTAAGAACACATCCTTACTGCTGGGACCCTCCCTGATGAACGTTTAATCTCAACGCAACACCAGCGTTCATCAGCCCAACAATTATAGTCCAGCAACACGTCCCAGAGCAGCGTATGACTAATTAAAGCTTATGAAAGTTAATCCACAACAGATTGTGTGGTGCTGCGTCCAATCAGAGGCACAGGAACAAACGCCTTCAACGTTCCGCCTCCTTCACGCTGACCTCTGGCTTGGCCATCATGAGTGTGTGAGCATAGAGATATAAATGAGTGTGCAGAGAGCTATGAATGAGTGAGCATAGAGTTATGAATGAGTAAGCAAAGAGCTATCAAACAAAATCCTTTAATGAGCACATTTAGAACTAGCATTAATGAGCTACCATAGGCTATCATTAATGTACTAGCATAGAGTTAGCATTAATGAGCTAGAACAGAGCTATCGTCATGAGCTACCGTAAATGAGATGGCCTAGAGCTTTCATTTTTGAGCTAACATTAATGAGTTTATTTAGGCTATCACAAATGGGCCATCATGATTGAACTATCCTAGAAATTCATCAATGACCTATCCTAGGCGTTCACTCATATGCTATCAATAATGAGCTATCATATGCTATCAATAATGAGCCAGCATAGAGCATGGATAGAACTATCATTAATGAGCTATCATATGCTATCATCAATGAGCTAGAATAGAGGATGGATAGAGCTAACAATAATGAGCGATCATAGGCTATCATTACTGAGCTAACACAGAGCTGAAAGAGGCTAATGGTTCTCTTACCCCTGGTTTGGCCCCGAATGGTTCTCTTACCCCTGGTTGGGCCCCTAATGGTTCCCTTACCCATGGTTGGGCCCCTAATGGTTTCCTTACCCCTGGTTGGGCCCCCACTCGTTGCGGATGCAGAGGTGTTTGTGGACCGGGTCCTTCATGTAGCCGTCCAGACACAAACAGTCTCCTGGAACACAACACATCCTGGTTTAGTACAAGTTCTCGTAGAACAGAACCGGGTTTAGAACACGTTCTGCTGGAGCACAGCAGAACCTGGTTAAGAACACGTTCTCCTGGAACAGAACCTGGTTTAGAACACGTTCTCCTACTAACTATTCTTAAGGCTGACCTCCATCCCCACCGACATAAGGCTGACCTCCATCCCCACCGACTTAAGGCTGACCTCCATCCCCACTGACCTCAGCCTTAAGGCTAAGGACGGGTTGAAAGCAGCGATCCTCCACCATGCAGCCCAATCAGCGCCCCCAGCGGGCTGATGGGAGCCCCGCCCCCGATGGAGATGATTAAAGCTGATTAGTATTCCTGAAGATATGAGTCAAGCTCATTACTTATTCATCTTCTCCAGACTCTAGAGTTCAGCATCAGCGCAGCAGACCACCTTCCCATATGAGCGGTCGATTACTCCGCGTGTGTCCTGGAGCCGCGGTCGGTCCAAACGGGGAGCGCCGTTAAGACCACGTTACCCCGCCACACACACACACACACACACACACACACACACACACACACACACACACACACACGCACACGCACACGCACACGCACACGCACACGCACACACACACACACACACGTACACGCACACACACACACACACACACACACACACACACACACACACACACACTTCAGTCCCACCACAGAGATACCAGAATACCCGATCAGGGTGCGACCTGCACGGTGCTTCTCTGTGTTGCCTCTGACTTTTATTGTGAAAGCCACAATCCAGGTTGGTGATCTTTGAAAAGTTCACCAACAACTTTACCCAGAAAAATTGTTCAAAATAGAGGCGGCAGGCGGCAGCCTGAGGAGACGGGTTTATTCTGGGACCTTCTGAGTCACTCAGCATATACCAGCACAGCTAGTCGCTCCTGATTGGAATTTTTTTTCTTTACTTTAACTATGAATCCCTTGAGCTCCTTTAAGGATCTGAATAATCTTTTCCTCACAAACTCCTGAACCTCAGAATAGAAATGAAGAGCTGTCTAATGTCTATCTGTAGAGGTATCTATCAAATATATCTGGAACCAGGTAAACAAACATCTGAAGACAGTAGCTGTAACATCTTGAGACAGTAGCTGTTAAATCTGGAGACAGTAGCTGTAACATCTTGAGACAGTAACTGTATCTAGATTAACATTTTGAGACAATAGCTGTAACAGCTGAAGACAGAAGCTGTAACGCCTGATATCCACCGGGGACGTAAGCGCCGCGGAACGGCTGCGCGGCGGTGACCACTGCTGATCGCTGCCACTCTAATCAATGAAACCATCCCCACCGGGCACGCTGCGCAACGTCTCAGCAGCGTCCCAGGAGCGGCTCGCCGCGCCGCAGCGCTACCATTCCGTAGCACTTCTATTTTTGACACGAGCCGTTGCTGAACCGCGTCAATTTCAACAGAGCGAGCGAGCCGGGCAGGAAGTGAAAAAGTAATAGCCATAGAGCATCCGGTCAATTTTCAAAATAAAACACAATACTCAGCTCATGTAGCCTATCACAACTTCACATCAACATTATTACGTCATGACCCGTGGCACCAGGTCAGCAGTCAATCAATCAAAGGGTCTCAGAGGGTCGGCAACATGGACGACGAGAGATTGATTGTCGAAGTGGAGCAACATAAAATAATTTATGAAATAAATCATCCTCTTTATAAGGACAATGTCAGAAAGGACAAAGCCTGGCATTTAATTGCAGTAGTTTTGGGAGTTGAAGGTGAGTACATTAGGTTTAGGATTATCGCGTGATCTTGTGATCTCGCGTCAATACGGCTGGCTCACAAGGCAGCGCTACGCTGCCGTTACGCGCCCGGTGGGGATTGACGCAGGGCAGAGCTCGCAGCCGTTCCGCGGCGCGTACGCCCCCGTTGGAAATCAGGCGTAACATCTGGAGACAATAGCTGTATCTAGGTTAACATCTAGAGACAGTGGCTGTAACATCTGGAGGCAGTAGCTGTAAAATCTGGAGACAATAGCTGTCACTGACCTGTGTGGGGGTCACTGACCTGTGTGGGGGCCACTGACCTGTGTGGGGGTCACTGACCTGTGTGGGGGCCACTGACCTGTGTGGGGGCCACTGACCTGTGTGGGGGTAACTGACCTGTGTGGGGGTAACTGACCTGTGTGGGGGCCACTGACCTGTGTGGGGGTCACTGACCTGTGAGGGGGCCACTGACCTGTGTGGGGGCCACTGACCTGTGTGGGGGCCACTGACCTGTGTGGGGGTCACTGACCTGTGTGGGGGCCACTGACCTGTGTGGGGGCCACTGACCTGTGTGGGGCTCACTGACCTGTGTGGGGGTCACTGACCTGTGTGGGGGCCACTGACCTGTGTGGGGGTCACTGACCTGTGTGGGGGTCACTGACCTGTGTCGGGGTCACACTGGTGCTCGCAGGGGTCCAGCAGGCGGCGGCCACACAGCTCGTTGACCCAGGGCCCGCTGGCGTTCTGCTGGTGGAACAGTAACACCTGTGCCGGGTTCAGCCAATCAGACGCGTCGAACTGGTTCCCCTGCAGCAGGATGAACCTGGAGCCTAGAGGTCAGAAGTCATAGAGAGAGAGCTGTTTAAAAAGGAACAACGTTTAATGTGCGTTAACTTATGTGTTCAAATAAATTATTAAAACCTGAAGCCCATTTATTAAAGATCAAATCACTAAATTCATCGTTAGATCTGCTTTTCATTTTGTCCATTTAGACAAACAGAGGCCAGAGGCCTGCAGTCACATAACCCAGGGGATGGAGGGAGGGTGGAGGTAGGGTGGAGGTGTGGCGGTAGGGGTGGTGTGGAGGGGTTAGAGGGTTTATTCTCCTCTTCATGCCCAAACAGCGGCTGGTCTATAAACTGATTTGTTTCGCCCCAGCAGACGACAGATTTTCATCAGAATCTCCGTGACATCAAATCAAGTGTGATGGGATTTCAGACGACGTGGAAACATTTTAAATCAATTCCAGTTTTAGCAATTCAACATCCAAATGACCATCTTTCATGGCTAGGTCTCTGGAATGCTAATGCTGAGACCTCCAGACCAGATAGCAGATAGATGACCTCTGAGACCTCCAGACCAGATAACAGATAGCAGATAGCACATCACTGAGATCTCCAGACCAGATAGCAGATAGTGACATTGAGATCTCCAGACCAGATAGCAGATAGATGAACTCTGAGATCTCCAGACCAGATATCAGATAGCAGATCGCTGAGATCTCCAGACCAGATAGCAGATAGTAGATCACTGAGATCTCCAGACCAGATAGCAGATAGATGACCTCTGAGATCTCCAGACCAGATAGTAGATAGCAGATAGCAGATCACTGAGATCTCCAGACCAGATAGCAGATAGCAGATCACTGAGATCTCCAGACCAGATAGCAGATAGATGACCTCTGAGATCTCCAGACCAGACAGCAGATAGCAGATCTCTGAGGTCTCCAGACCAGATAGCAGATAGCAGATCTCTGAGATCTCCAGAACAGATAGCAGATAGCAGATCTGTGAGAGCTCCAGACCAGATAACGTGACAACCTGGGGTCAGGGCTAGGGGCTAGGAGCTAGGGGCTAGGGGCTAGTAGCTAGGAGCTAGGGGCTAGGGGCTAGGAGCTAGTAGCTAGAAGCTAGGAGCTAGGGGCTAGGAGCTTAGAGTCTTCACCGTCGGCGATGAGGTGCTCCGGGACGTGGAGGATGATGCGGACGGCCAGAGTGCAGGAGAGGTGGGAGGCGTAGACCAGCCCCAGCAGGCAGCTCACCACGCTGATCAGGGTCAGGGTCGTCTTGTTGATCGGGCTACGAGGGGAACCGGCTGGACAGCCAATCAGAGAGAGGGGACCGGTCACATGACACGAAACACACCAATCAGAGAGGAGAAGACACCTTCCTCTTCCTCTTTATATCAAAATATAGGGTTAATATAGTGGGCGTTACTGGTGAGCGGTGTGGTGTACTGGTGAGCGTTACTGGTGACAGTACTGGTGAGCGTTACTGTAGAGCGGTACTGGTGAGTGGTGTGCATACTGGTGAGGAGGATGTATACTGGTGAGCGGTACTGGTGAGTGGTGTGCATACTGGTGAGGAGTGTGTATACTGGTGAGCGGTATTGGTGAGCGGTACTGGTTAGTGGTGCGTTTTCTGGTTAGCGGTAATGGTGAGCGGTGTGTATACTGGGACAGTACTGGTGCAGTACTGGTGAGCGGGGCCTACCCCCGGAGCCCCAGCCGCTGGTGGCCGACCCGTTCCGGAGGCCGCGGCTGCGCCGCCGGCTGCGGTGCGGGTCGGTGTAGAAGGTGAGCTGGGGGTCGCTGTCCGCCTCCGTCCCAGAGTCCCCGTCAGGGGTCAGGAAGGTGGAGCCCGCTGGCACACACACACACACACACACACACACACACACACACACACACACACACACACACACACACACACACACACACACACACACACACACACACACACACACACACACACAATGATCTTGATGTTTCAACTTCGTCATTCAGCCGTGAAAATCTTAACGAGGTAATTAAAGAAAATGTGTTCCGTGCGCATCCATTATGATTTATTAATTTAAGCTATTCACTGCTTCTACTGATTCTCTTGATTCTAATGATGGTTGTAATGATATTTATTATAATCATTTATCAATTCTAAGGCTTGACTGCTTCTAACAATTCTACTAATTCTAATAATAGTTATTCTAATGAGTAAGTCTGGGTTCTACTGGGTTCTACTGAGGGCTGGGTTCTACTGATTTTCTAAACAAACATTGAGAGAAACTTGGGATTTACACCTTACCACTGTTACCGTGGTAACAGTGACAGAAACACAGGATTTTAAACTATTTTTTCTACAATATGGGAATGTCTAAATAGCTGACTAGATGGCCTAGATATACTGTTCATTATCAAAGACAAGTAGTTTCTCTCTAGGGTAATAAGGTCCATGGGTGTTCACCATTACTCCATTAAGAAGGAGACTCCGGTAACCGTGCTGATAATATAAAGTTTGTTGCAATATAAATCTATAAATAAATATATATATGAACTTTGGATTGATGAAGAAATGCCTTCTCAGATTGTCCTGACGTGACTTCAGGATGCCTCGTTAACTTCATTATCATAACTTAGTCTTAATTAAAACGACAACACCTTATCCCCGACTAAGGGCCAAAAACACAAGCTTGACCAACCAGGAGGAGGAGAAGGAGGAGGAGGAAAAGGAGGAGGAGGAAGAGGACGAGGAGGAAGAGGGGATCCAAGAGGAGGAGGAGGAAGACAAAGGGGAGGAGAGGAGGAGGAGGAGGAGGAGGGGGAGGAGGAGGAGGACAGAGGGAAGCCAAGAGGAGGAGGAGGAAGACAGAGGGGAGGAGAGGAGGAGGAGGAGAAGGAGGAGAAGAGAGGGGAGCCAAGAGGAGGAGGAGGAGGAGAGAGGGGAGCCAAGAGGGGGAGGAGGAGGAGAGAGGGGAGCCAAGAGGAGGAGGAGGAGGAGAGAGGGGAGGAGGAGGAGTAGGAGGAGGAGGAAAAAGGGGCAAATAAAGTATACTACATAAGAGTCTGAAAATCTCAAATTGAACTTGGATGCCGCCCAGACAGCGCTCCACACACACCAGACAGCTGTAGTAGTGTTCCAGCTGTGGTGGTGTTAAGGGTGTAGCAGTGCTAAGGGTGTAGCGGTGTTGAGGGTGTAGTGGTGCTAAGGGTGTAGCGCTGTTGAGGGTGTAGCGGTGTTCAGGGTGCATTGTCTCTAAGGTGTTGAGGGTGTAGCGGTGTTCAGGGTGCATTGTCTCTAAGGTGTTGAGGGTGTAGCGGTGTTCAGGGTGCATTGTCTCTAAGGTGTTGAGGGTGTAGCGGTGTTCAGGGTGCATTGTCTCTAAGGTGTTGAGGGTGTAGCGGTGTTCAGGGTGCATTGTCTCTAAGGTGTTGAGGGTGTAGCGGTGTTCAGGGTGCATTGTCTCTAAGGTGTTGAGGGTGTAGCGGTGTTCAGGGTGCATTGTCTCTAAGGTGTTGAGGGTGTAGCGGTGTTCAGGGTGCATTGTCTCTAAGGTGTTGAGGGTGTAGCGGTGTTCAGGGTGCATTGTCTCTAAGGTGTTGAGGGTGTAGCGGTGTTCAGGGTGCATTGTCTCTAAGGTGTTGAGGGTGTAGCGGTGTTCAGGGTGCATTGTCTCTAAGGTGTTGAGGGTGTAGCGGTGTTCAGGGTGCATTGTCTCTAAGGTGTTGAGGGTGTAGCGGTGTTCAGGGTGCATTGTCTCTAAGGTGTTGAGGGTGTAGCGGTGTTCAGGGTGCATTGTCTCTAAGGTGTTGAGGGTGTAGCGGTGTTCAGGGTGCATTGTCTCTAAGGTGTTGAGGGTGTAGCGGTGTTCAGGGTGCATTGTCTCTAAGGTGTTGAGGGTGTAGCGGTGTTCAGGGTGCATTGTCTCTAAGGTGTGGAGACTCACTGCGCGTGTTGCTGGACAGGCGTTTGCGCTGGCTGGTGGACGTGTTGTGCGTCAGCAGGCTGTTGTGTTGGTGGTTGTTGTCGATCGGGCTTGTAGCGATGATGTTGTCCTTGTACTTGTTCATCAGAGCCAGCTTCGTGTTGTCACTCACTGACAAACAAACACATCACACATTAAGGCTTATGAAGCTAACATGCTACTGCCTGCACTGGACTGAAGTATTGCTTTGAAGCTAACATGCTACTGCCTGCAGTGGACTGAAGTATTGTTATGAAGCTTATTATAAGCGTTAACATGTTCCTCTTTTCCTCTCACTGTTGTGTGAAAAACATTATTCCATTACAACTGTTAATATAAGTTACCTGTGAATATGCATTAAACCTCCTTCTAATGAGTTATTATTATTATGTTCTGTAATCCATGGTTTGGTAGCCTGGGTATACCCAGGCAGCCTGTATTCCATGGATCCGATTTTCGCCAGAGACAGGGAACCAATCACAGAACGGGGAGGGACGGCAAGACGCTGACGACGTCTTTGCGACACACCAAAGCTTGTAGTTTACGGATCCAAAATGGCAGCAGATGCGTTACCTTTCGATGCAGCCTTAGATAGTGTACTAAGTAGTTTAGAACGCGGTTTTATTTTGAAAAAATAGCAACTTTTGGCGTTAAAACTCTTTCATTATCAAGAAGGAAGTCTTTGCCCTGCTACCAACAGGCTTTGATTGGCTATGAGCTACTCCGGGCAATCGTAAACCACGGCTCAAATACTAGAAAATGAATGTGTGGTTCCCAGACCTCATCTCAATGTAGATTGAGATGAGGTCTGGCGTTAGGCAGGCTAATGGTTTCGCACAAATCAGACTATTCTATAGTTATTAGTTGATGGAGGTAGAATGATGTTTCCACCCAGTAGGTGGTCAGGAGCTGTAGGGTATCTTTATGATATTAATATTAGATATATGCTGCCCTCCTTTCCTATTGGTCTCGTGCATTAACAGAGCTTCATGCATAATGCACAACACTGCTCCACTTATCACTCTGCGTGTTGTTAGGATCCTGGAGGAACCCATCAGCTCTCTGCACAACGCTCTGGAACCAGTATCAAGCCTTCATCCACAGACTAATCTGGGTCTCCATTTGTGAGGTTTAGTCCTTCCAGGAGGGAGGAGTGAGGCGTGAGGAGTGAGGAGTGAGGTGTGAGGAGTGAGGAGTGAGGTGTGAGGAGTGAGGAGTGAGGAGTGAGGTGTGAGGAGTGAGGAGTGAGGTGTGAGGAGTGAGGAGTGAGGTGTGAGGAGTGAGGTGTGAGGAGTGAGGAGGGAGGAGGGAGGTGTGAGGTGTGAGGAGTGAGTTATGAGGAGTGAGGTGTCGTCCTACCAGGAGTGAGGTCGATGTTCTTCTTGTCGTTGCAGCCCTGGAGTGAGTCCAGCGTCCGGGTCACCTGACTGGCGAAGTCCTCTCCGCCATTCATACACTCCCTCTGAAGGTGGTGGCGCAGGTCTGTGATGTCATACTCATACCTGCAACAACAGGTCTGTGATGTCATACTCACACCTGCAACAACAGGCACAGGTGAGTGATGTCGTACTCAAACTTGCAACAACAGGTCTGTGACCTGGAGCTCTACATGCTGCTAAGATGAGAGCAATAAACCGCCCCACTACCCTCTACCCCTTCTCTCTACCCTCTACCCCACCTCTCTACCCTCTACCCCTCCTCTCTACCCTCTACCCCTCCTCTCTACCCTCTACCCCTCCTCTCTACCCTCTACCCCTCCTCTGTACCCTCTACCCCTCCTCTGTACCCTCTACCCCTCCTCTCTACCCTCTACCCCTCCTCTCTACCCTCTACCCCTCCTCTCTACCCTCTACCCCTCCTCTCTACCCTCTACCCCTCCTCTGTACCCTCTACCCCTCCTCTCTACCCTCTACCCCTCCTCTGTACCCTCTACCCCTCCTCTGTACCCTCTACCCCTCCTCTCTACCCTCTACCCCTCCTCTCTACCCTCTACCCCTCCTCTCTCCTCTCCTCCTCTTCCTCCCCCTCACCCCCCTACCCGTCCAGGATGGGGGTCTCCCTGATGCTGAGGGTCCCACTGGAGTTGGGCCCCTGGCCCCGGGAGTTCCTGAGGCTCTCGCGGGCCTGGCCCCCCATCAGCACCGAGGGGATGTAGTGGATCTCGTTGGCTGCCTCGGCGCTGGCGCTCTTCTGGGGCTGCGGCACGCGCCGGCCCTTACACCAGCGGCGCCGCGTGTACAGGACGAGCACCAGACACAGGATGGACAGCAGCAGGGCGATCATCCCACCCTGGGGGGGGGGGAGCCTGATGTTAAGGGTTGTCATGGTTACCAACTGGTCACGCCCTTCACACTAAACAGCAGCCTGATGTTAAGAGTTGTCATGGTTACCAACTGGTCAGGCCCTTCACCCTGAAGAGCAGCCTGAAGTTAAGGGTTGTCACGGTTTCCATGTCCTGTGCTTAAACAAGAGTTAGATGTCAGATGTCATTCCAGAATGGTTTTTAATCCGATCTGGCTCAATGTAATCAAAGCACATCAGCTTCCATTAGCACTCAGCCACAGAGAGCTCTGTCCAACAGCCCTTAATGCTCAGCATCACTTAGACTCAAAGCCAGGAGTAGGAGGACTGTCTCCTCTTATAGAGCCAATAAAAGTAAAGCACACATCAAAGTGGGCCAGCTCTCCAGCAGCACAATCCAGTTAGTGCTGGAGCAGGAGGCTGAGATATGCTGGATCATGTTCCTCCACAGAAAGACAATATCTGTCACTGGGTCTTTGTAGGTCCTGTTCACATGAATAAAGACAACATGTAACACACAGCATGTAACACACAGCATGTAACACACAACATATAACACACAGCATGTAACCCAAAAAATGATACACATAGCATGTAACAGACAACATGTAACACACAGCATGTAACACACAACATGTAACACACAGCATGTAACACACAACATGTCACACACAACATCTAACATTTAACACACAACACACATCATGTAACACAACATGTAACATACAGCATGTCAAACACAACATGTAACACACAACATGTAACACACAGCATGTAACACACAACATGTCACACACAACATCTAACATTTAACACACAACACACATCATGTAACACAACATGTAACATACAGCATGTCAAACACAACATGTAACACAAAACATGTAACACTTATCATGTAACACACAACATGTTATATACAGCATGTAACATACATTTAACATTTAACATACAACACACAGCATATAACATACAGAATGTAACACACAACATGTAACACATTTAACACACAACATGTAACACACAGCATGTAGCACATAACATGTAACACACAACATGTAACACATTTAACACACAACATGTAACACACAGCATGTAACACACAACATGTAACACACAACATGTAACACATTTAACACACAAAATGTAACACACAGCATGTAACACACAACATGTAACACACAAAATGTAAACCAGGTTCACTAGGATAACCAGGTTCACTTGGATAACCAGGTTTACCAGGATAACCAGGTGATGGTTCACTAGGATAACCAGGTTCACTATGATAACCGGGTTCACTAGGTAAACCAGGTGATTGTTCACCAGGATAACCAGGTGATGGTTCACTAAAATAACCTGGGCCCAGTCTTTAATTTATTTTAATCTGGATCAAATTGATCCGATTTTGGAAATCCCATGTTTTGCTATCCAGGATCACCTGATCCATCTTACTTTTATGCCCGTTTTTAAAGGAACATTGGATTGGATCACTGTGATCCAAATACTAAATTGACGGATAACCAACTGAAACCACCCTTCCGATGGATAATGATAATCCTGGTTTTTGGATCAAATAAATCCCCAACCGAGTTCAAAGTTTTGAAAAACCCAAAAGGCAGGTTTGGTCAAAATAGAATGTAAAATCGGACTGCATGAACTGATCTTAGTTAGGAATCCCTCTTTTTCCCATTTCCAAGATTTGATCCAATCTGTTCTCCAAGCCAGTTAGTTGTCATGTTAACCAGGTGAAGGTTTCTGACCCAGCATTTTGTGTTGACTTTGAACCAGTGTGATCCTTCCTACATGAGGCCTCATGGGAGGGAGAGGAGATGGTTATTAATGACACAAACTCAAAGCATTTAATGTAATTTTTTTTTTATAAAATCCACCCCAGCATGAAACCATGATTTATTAGCACAGAAGCTCTTTGAGTTGGGAAGCTTTAATATATTTCACACATTAATTTTTTCATCTTGAATGAATAAGTAAACATCTTGGCTCATCATTTATCCACCGCTCATAATTTATCCACAGCAGAACATTTATTTTGCGTTAAAAGAACTGAAAAGATAAGCCTGATTCCTTTGATTTTTCCTTGGTTAAGGACATTGTGAGCTGGAGATACGGATACTTAATATTAAACGTGATTTCACTTTGAACTAGTTCTATTTATCTGACAGCAGTCTGACTCCACACATCCAGTAGAAGGAGAGGGTGGTCAGCGCTTAGCTTCCTTTATTACGGCTCAATACCTCCAGCCTCACAGCCCGCGATCGCAGAGCGTTTAATTAGATTAGATTAGATACAACTTTATTAAGTCACAATAACACAATGACTGTTATTGTTGACCGATGGTCTCATTCAGAGGTCAGATTAGGGATTTCTTTCAATGTGGAGAATTTGCTGAGACTCAGGGAACAGAGCAAGACTGTTTGGATGATGACAGGAATGTTGAGCTGGATTTAATAACTTTCATTGTGAGTATTGCTGAGGCCAAATAATCATTTCAGTGGTGTGTTCTTCGTGAAACTGTTTGATGAAACTGTTTGATAAATGTAATTGGGTTTAGAAAAAGGACTCGATTTTCTCCTGTTTTCCAAATGTGAGAATATTGTAAGCGAACACTGTGTGCGTGCGTGCGTGGGTTTAATGTGTGTGCGTGCGTGGGTTTAATGTGTTTGCGTGTGTGCGTGCGTGTGTGTGTTTCATTTAACCTAAGCCTAACCCTGTTAGAACCTACCCCTAACCCTTAGTTGTGGGACGGAGTTGATATTCTCTTCAATCTCCTCGTGTCAGAAATTAAAGCGAGAAAGTTTGCTCAAGGTTCCTCTTCCTTCATCTTTCTGTGTGTGGACATAATGCACCAGTACCAACCAGTACTGACCAGTACCAACCAGCTCTAACCATTACCAACCAGTACCAACCAGTACTGACCAGAACCAACCAGCTCTAACCATTACAACCAGTATCAACCAGTACTAACTAGTACTAACCAGTACCAACCGGTACTAACCAGAACCAATCTATGACTGTTTCATAAACCAGTACCTCTCTGTGACTCTGTTATTAAACCAGTACCTCTCTGTTATTAAACCAGTACCTCTCTGTTATTAAACCAGTACCTCGTTGTTATTAAACCAGTACCTCTCTGTTATTAAACCAGTACCTCTCTGTTGTTAAACCAGTACCTCTCTGTTATTAAACCAGTACCTATATGACTAAACTATTAAGCCAGTGGCTCTAGCGAGGTGTTGAGCACGGCCGTCACATTCTCTCTGCCTCAGAGCCCTGTGCTCTGCTGCCCCACGCTACAGAAATAAAGAGAGAAACACATTATTCACAGCTCATGTTTTGACAAAAATGATTTAGCCGCTGTGGAGAGCAGGGCTGGAGGTGGGTGGAGGGGTGGAGGCCCATCTCCCCCTCCAGCCTCCGCCCCACGGGGAGACTCAGGCTCAACGTCTGCTGTTGTTCTGGTCCTTTTCTGTTCACTACTCTCCGGTCACTGTTTCTGCTGAAGATTCATGAAAGTTATCTGAGATGGGAAGTGGAAGAATGAGAGGACATAAATCCTTTCAAACATATAAATAACCAAGCACATAGTCCTTAACTTAGCCTTATAGCCTTAACTTATACACACTGGACCACAGGACCCTTAACTTATACACACTGGAGCCTTAACTTACACACACTGGATCACTGGAGCACTAGCTTATAGCCATCATCAACATGTCTCTACCTCCTCATCATGTCTCTACCTCCTTATCATGTCTCTACCACCTCATCAGCATGTCTCTACCTCCTCATCATCATGCATCTGTAGGTCCCCCTCCTCATCAACATGTCTACCTCCTCATCATGTCTCTACCTCCTTATCATATCTCTACCTCCTTATCATGTCTCTACCACCTCATCAACATGTCTCTACCTCCTCATCAACATGTCTCTCCCTCTCTACAACATGTCTCCACCTCTTCATCAACATGTATCTGTAGGTCCACCTCTTCATCATCATGTCTCTGTAGGTCCACCTCCTGGTTTGGCCAGCGGTCCGTCTAGCGTCAGATTGCTGAGATCCAGAAGGTCCTTGCCTCCGTTTCTCTTCCTGAAACCTTCATGAGCTGTGGATCGGTGGAGCTTTTATTCCGACTGTATCTCCTAGAGGGGTTAGGATTTAGGTTCTGACTGTATCTCCTAGAGTGGTTAGGCTTTAGGTTCTGACTGTATCTCCTAGAGGGGTTAGGCTTTAGGTTCTGACTGTATCTCCTAGAGGGGTTAGGCTTTAGGTTCTGAATGTATCTCCTAGAGGGGTTAGGCTTTAGGTTCTGACTGTATCTCCTAGAGGATTTAGGCTTTAGGTTCTGAATGTATCTCCTAGAGTGGTTAGGCTTTAGGTTCTGAATGTATCTCCTAGAGGGGTTAGGCTTTAGGTTCTGAATGTATCTCCTAGAGGGGTTAAACTTTAGGTTCTGAATGTATCTCCTAGAGGGGTTAGGCTTTAGGTTCTGAATGTATCTCCTAGAGGGGTTAGGCTTTAGGTTCTGACTGTATCTCCTAGAGGGGTTAGGCTTTAGGTTCTGACTGTATCTCCTAGAGGGGTTAGGCTTTAGGTTCTGAATGTATCTCCTAGAGGGGTTAGGCTTTAGGTTCTGAATGTATCTCCTAGAGGGGTTAGGCTTTAGGTTCTGACTGTATCTCCTAGAGGATTTAGGCTTTAGGTTCTGAATGTATCTCCTAGAGGGGTTAGGCTTTAGGTTCTGAATGTATCTCCTAGAGGGGTTAAACTTTAGGTTCTGAATGTATCTCCTAGAGGGGTTAGGCTTTAGGTTCTGAATGTATCTCCTAGAGGGGTTAGGCTTTAGGTTCTGACTGTATCTCCTAGAGGGGTTAGGCTTTAGGTTCTGAATGTATCTCCTAGAGGGGTTAGGCTTTAGGTTCTGACTGTATCTCCTAGAGGGGTTAGGCTTTAGGTTCTGAATGTATCTCCTAGAGGGGTTAGGCTTTAGGTTCTGACTGTATCTCCTAGAGGGGTTAGGCTTTAGGTTCTGACTGTATCTCCTAGGGGGGGTTAGGCTTAAGTGGAGGCTTCACTAAACGAGGATGGGTTTTTCAATATTCAACATTTCATAGAATAAACAGAATAATTAGACACATTGTAATGTCAATATGAACAACAGTTCAGTATCAGTGATCTGTGGTGGACATCAAACCCGGGGGGGTGATCAGTATCAGTGGTGGACATCAAACCCTGGGGGTGATCAGTATCAGTGGTGGACATCAAACACATCATGAGAAGAACGCAGAGAAGTTCATCCAGGCTTTCACTCTGGATGAACACATAACAATAGGGGCCTCATCCGGACAGATATGAGTGGATGAAGGTCTAGCCCTAGAACAGAGATGAGTGGATTGATGTCTTACCCTTACCATGACAGATGAGTGGTTGAAGGCCTCACCATGACAGATGAGTGGGTGAATGCCTCACCATGACAGAGGAGTGGGTGAAGGCCTCACCATGACAGATGAGTGGGTGAAGGCCTCACCAAGACAGATGAGTGGTTGAAGGCCTCACCATGACAGATGAGTGGGTGAATGCCTCACCATGACAGAGGAGTGGGTGAAGGCCTCACCATGAGAGATGAGTGGGTGAAGGCCTCACCATGACAGATGAGTGGGTGAAGGCCTCACCATGACAGATGAGTGGGTGAAGGCCTCACCATGACAGATGAGTGGGTGAAGGCCTCACCATGACAGATGAGTGGGTGAAGGCCTCACCATGACAGAGATGTGCAGGATGCGGAGCTCCTCGTCGGCTGAGTCGCGGGCCGTGTCGGCGGTGGGGGAGAGGCCGGCCGGCTGGCCGCTGCCGTCCTGGTGGTGGATGTGGAACAGCAGCGTCCCGTTCTCCAGCCACTGCTGCCTCCAGCGCACCAAGGGGATGTCCTCCGAGTTGCCCGAGATCTCTGCTCACACACACATCATGTGGATAAATAACTTTACCTTTTATTGCTCACAAACACATCATGTGGATCAATATTTTTACCGATACCTTCATTAGCAGGGACACACCTTGTTCATTAGTTTATACCTTGTTTATTAGTGTATACCTTGTTTATATGTGTATACCTTGTTTATTAGTACATACCATGTTCATTAGTATAGACCTTGTTTATCCGTTTATAATATACCATGTTCATTAGTATAGAAATACCTGTATATTTATAATCATAAATAGTTTGACAAAACGAGGTCTAATGAACCAGTCGTGCTGATGTTAGCGACTGATTTCTATTTAACGCTAACCGGATCCATTTGGTTGGTTCTGAGCAGCTGAATCTCTGCAGGCTGCTGTATTGTTATGATGGATGTTGTTATTGTTCCTGTTAGGATTGGAAATAAGTCCAGCCTGTTGTCTGAGCAAACGCTATAAGTACTTTGTCCTCAATAGATCAGTCACAGGGTGAATGGGGGGGGGGGGTTCTAAAGCATAGGAGGGGGTTCTAAAGCAGGGAGGAAGGGTACCATTTAGCCTCCAACATTACCCTGCTGATGGGCTGGGGCTCTAGGGGGGCTGGGGCTCTAGGGGGGCTGGGGCTCTAGGGGGGCTGGGGCTCTAGGGGGGCTGGGGCTCTAGGGGGGCTGGGGCTCTAGGGGGGCTGGGGCTCTAGGAGGGCTGGGGCTCTAGGGGGGCTGGGGCTCTAGGGGGGCTGGGGCTCTAGGGGGGCTGGGGCTCTAGGGGGGCTGGGGCTCTAGGAGGGGTGGGGCTCTAGGGGGGCTGGGGCTCTAGGAGGGGTGGGGCTCTAGGGGGGCTGGGGCTCTAGGGGGGCTGGGGCTCTAGGAGGGCTGGGGCTCTAGGAGGGCTGGGGCTCTAGGGGGGCTGGGGCTCTAGGGGGGCTGGGGCTCTAGGAGGGGTAGGGCTCTAGGGGGGCTGGGGCTCTAGGGGGGCTGGGGCTCTAGGAGGGCTGGGGCTCTAGGGGGGCTGGGGCTCTAGGGGGGCTGGGGCTCTAGGGGGGCTGGGGCTCTAGGGGGGCTGGGGCTCTAGGGGGGCTGGGGCTCTAGGGGGGCTGGGGCTCTAGGGGGGCTGGGGCTCTAGGAGGGCTGGGGCTCTAGGGGGGCTGGGGCTCTAGGGGGGCTGGGGCTCTAGGGGGGCTGGGGCTCTAGGGGGGCTGGGGCTCTAGGGGGGCTGGGGCTCTAGGGGGGCTGGGGCTCTAGGAGGGGTGGGGCTCTAGGAGGGCTGGGGGTCTAGGGGGTGTAGAGGGTCTAGGGGTTCTAGTGGATCCAGTGGGTCTAGGGCTCTAGGTCTAGGGGGTCTAGGCCGGGTCTAGGGAGGGTACAGGGTCTAGTAGGTCTAGCGGGTCTAGGGGGGTTGACGCTGTAGCCAAACTACAAAATCACCTTAACCAGCCAACCCTAACCCTGAACCAGAGCTGACCCTGAACCAGAGCTGAACCAGAGCTTAACCTGAACCAGAGCTGAACCAGAGCTGACCCTGAACCAGAGCTGAACCAGAGCTGAACCAGAGCTGACCCTGAACCAGAGCTGACCCTAAACCAGAGCTGAACCAGAGCTGACCCTGAACCAGAGCTGAACCAGAGCTGACACTGAACCAGAGCTGAACCAGAACTGACCCTGAACCAGAGCTGACCCTGAACCAGAGCTGAACCAGAGCTGACCCTGAACCAGAGCTGAATCAGAGCTGACCCTGAACCAGAGCTGACCCTGAACCAGAGCTGAACCAGAGCTGAACCAGAGCTGACCCTGAACCAGAGCTGAACCAGAGCTGAACCAGAGCTGACCCTGAACCAGAGCTGAACCAGAGCTGAACCAGAGCTGAACCAGAGCTGAACCAGAGCAGACCCTGAACCAGAGCTGAACCAGAGCTGACCCTGAACCAGAGCTGAACCAGAGCTGAACAAGAGCTGACCCTGAACCAGAGCTGAACCAGAGCTGAACAAGAGCAGACCCTGAACCAGAGCTGACCCGCAGTGTTTCCCACACCTAGACCAATGTGTTGCGGAGTGCCACAGAATCAACACCGAGTGGCACAAATTGATTCTGCTAATTTTTTCTTTATTTTGCAATTTTTAAATATAAATATCGTTCCGTTCATTCATCCCCTCATAGCACTCTTTCTCCCTGACATTCTTGTTCACACACGCATACGCACACGAACGCGCACACTGTGGCATCCCGCCACGTGGTCCTCGGCCTGGACGGGCCCGGGGTACCGTAGAGGACGGGGTGTACCACCCCCACCCACCAGCCGGCGAGAGAGAGCAGCCCTTTCGGCACCCCAATCAGGGTGATTGGGGGACACCTGGCCGAAAGCACGGTAGCCATGTTAAAAGGAGGCACAGCACAGCACGGCTCGGGTGCAGGAAGGAAGGGCTCGTGGCAGCAAGAGAGCCTAGAGGCCCACGGAGGCCCTAGAGACCGTGAGAACCCTGGTTGATTGAAGTGTTTGTGAATAAATGCCTGGAATGGCTTTAACCTTCCACAAACGCGTCGTTTGTACCGGTAACCCGGCTCATTCAAGGAGCGGGTTACCACAACACATAGAGACAAGCGCGCATTCATGCCAGCGCGGGTACAACTATAAACAGCTGATTCGCCCGCTCCTCCTCTCAACGCACCTATCAAAGAAAACCCGAAGCAGCGGGATATTTGGCACAGAGAAGACGGTCGACAACCGTTTTACCAAAGTTTAGTATGATATACTGTGCTCGAAAACACCTGCCCATAATTATTGTTGACTCAGAAAAGATAATGTTAGCCCTTATGAACTCAACGTTATTGATATTGAACATCCCGTACCCTAAGTCAGCATAGATAACGTTGGTAACCCAGCAAACGATGCGATTAATATGAAATGCGGTTATAGTTGAGATAGGCTACGGCATTAGACTGGGTACCCCCAGCCCGTTCTGCTGGCGATTTGAATTCACTCTGCCGCATGTGCTGGAGAGCAATACATTTCTTTCTGTTTCCGATCAGCTGTTACTGGAGCCAATCAACAAGCTGGCTTTTCCCCCTGGCGCGCTATTGGCTGGTTTAGCACAATGACGACAGGATTTGTGCTAAATTGTGCATTGATTTTGTTTTACCAAAAAAGCTAAATACAAGAATCCCCCCCCCCCCCCCCGTCTGGGCTCCTTCCCCCCCCGTCAGGACTCCTGGAGGAGAAGGTGTTGAGTTGGGGAGTAGGAGGGGGATGAGTTTAGGAGGAGGTGATGAGTTGGGGAGGAGGTGAAGAGTTGGGGGGGACCGGGATGAGTTGGGGAGGAGAAGATGAGTCTGGGAGGAGGATGTGATGAGTTGGGGGTGGAGGATGTGATGAGTTGGGGGTGGAGGAGGTGATGAGTTGGGGAGGAGGTGATGAGTTGAGGAGGAGGTGATGAGTTGGGAAGTAGGAGGTGATGAGTTGGGGAGGAAGTGACGAGTTGGGGAGGAGGTGACGAGTTGGGGAGGAGGCGATGAGTTGTGGAGGAAAAGGTGATGAGTTGGGGAGGAGGAGGTGATGAGTTGGGGAGGAGGTGATGAGTTGGGGAGGAGGTGATGAGTTGAGGAGGAGGCGATGAGTTGTGGAGGAGGAGGTGATGAGTTGGGGAGGAGGAGGTGATGAGTTGAGGAGGAGGCGATGAGTTGTGGAGGAGGAGGTGATGAGTTGAGGAGGAGGCGATGAGGTGAGGAGGAGGTGATGAGTTAGAGAGGAGGAGGGGGATGAGGTGAGGAGGAGGTGATGAGTTGTGGAGGAGGAGGTGATGAGGTGAGGAGGAGGTGATGAGTTAGAGAGGAGGAGGGGGATGAGGTGAGGAGGACGCTCCAGAGGAGGGCAGGGGGGAGTGGGTTGGCAGCAGCTGCGGCCCCTGCAGGTGGAGGGGGATCTCAGTAATCCCATTATCCAGTGTGTTGCTGTAGAACCCAGAGAGCAGAGCCCTCCCTGAGGTTAAAGCTGTAACGGTTGAAACAACAAGTCTGTTTTTAGACAACACCTGACGCCGCGCCTCCGAAACCCTTAATCCCTGATCCCCCTGAACACAGGCCTTTGAGAGGCGGGGGGCAGGAGGGTGACGGGGAGACAGCGTGGGTTCACAGCCTTCAGCGGCCTGTTTACATGCACATTGTCTGGGAATAGGCCTGTGCACAACCATGAAAAGAGAAGGTTAAATCAGGCCTTGGATCTGCACATCAAACCAGAGTTTATGGTGGCGGATCTGAGCTTTACTGACTCCCCCCCCGCTCCACTGGGAGTGTTTATCCCTCCTACTGCTGCAGGGCCGTCTAAATCAGAAGCGGCCATATTGAATGCTTCCGGGATAATTACAGCGCCCGATAAAAAGTGAAAGCACGTAAAAAAAAACCAGATTACACAATTCTGAGGTTGTACAGCAATTTAGCTCTCTGTCTCTCTCTGGCTCCCTCTCTTTACCTCTCTCTGTCTCTACCTCTCTCTGCCCTCTCTTATTGTCTCTCTGCTTCTCTCTCGCTACCTCTCTTATTGTGTCTCCGTGTGATGAGCTGACAGCTGAACATCACCTTGGAAACAGAGCATGCCTGGATCACCTGCCAAACTCTGGGGATAAATCCCAAAATACAAACCGATCCATAAACAGTTTACCATGATTCAAATTGGGAGAACAGCTATCTTTATAAGATGGACCGGATGTAATAACTAGTTTTCCATTGTGTATAATATCAACAAATAACTTTCAGCACCTCCTACTCTTCCTCATCCTCCACTGTTTCAGCCCCTCCTCCCCCTACTCCTCCTCTTCCTCCACTGTTTCCTCCTCCTCCTCCTTCTCCCCCCCCCCCCCCCCCCCCCCCCTCCCTCGTTGTGTGTATGTATGAGG
>NC_082389.1:11024619-11029619 GCF_031168955.1 Gadus macrocephalus
CATATATATATATAAAAATACAAGCATTTAAATCATTCTTCACCCACCCAGTATGGGTTAGCCAGTAGAAAGTTAGATCTGCATAGGGGGTGCTTAGGTTTTCTATTGAACACCACAACTTGACTATGCTCACCGTAGCGTTTCCACCTATTGCCCTGCTGCCTTCAGATCATCTCTCCATGGCCTACAGAGATATTGTAAGACATCATCTAAAGACACTTCCTCAACCCACTCCTAAACCAATTCTTCAAAGACCATCAACCTCGCTTTGCTCACCTCTTTGGAACGCCATCACTAAAGGTCTTTATGCAGCAGAGGGATCACAGCGTATTGGTTAATCGAGCACCTGACAGGAAGTGGGCATGGCTTCTTAACCTCCACTGATGTTCACCTGCCAGACCCCCTACAGGGCTGACAGGAGGCAGGTGGATGAGCAGGTCGTTGATCTCACTAAGAACATCCTGCAGAGAAACGTTCCTGACCGAGCAACAGCCTCTCCACCAATCACAGCCACCGAGATATTGCCCCTACCCCAATAACAGCTGCCGAGCTACAGCCCCTCCACCCCTAACCCTTATCCCACTGGGGGGTTCTAACCCTAACCCGCTGGGGGTCAAAGACATGTTGGTTTTTCTCTGTGAACACAGAGAAAAACTTTGTGGTTTCAGGGCTTTGTGGTTTACTTTTAATCTCAACCTCTTCCACTACGACTGGACTGCTGTGGTTCAGTCCTCAGCTCACTACTACTGGACTGCTGTGGTTCAGTCCTCAGCTCACTACTACTGGACTAATGTGGTTCAGTCCTCAGTTCACTACTACTGGACTGCTGTGGTTCAGTCCTCAGCTCACTACTACTGGACTGCTGGTGATCCAGTCCTCAGCTCACTACTACTGGACTAATGTGGTTCAGTCCTCAGCTCACTACTACTGGACTGCTGCGGTTCAGTCCTCAGCTCACTACTACTGGACTAATGTGGTTCAGTCCTCAGCTCACTACTACTGGACTGCTATGGTTCAGTCCTCAGCTCACCACTACTGGACTGCTGTGGTTCAGTCCTCAGCTCACTACTACTGGACTGACTCATGTGGTCCAGTCCTCAGCTCACTACTACTGGACTGCTGCGGTTCAGTCCTCAGCTCACTACTACTGGACTAATGTGGTTCAGTCCTCAGCTCACTACTACTGGACTGCTATGGTTCAGTCCTCAGCTCACCACTACTGGACTGCTGTGGTTCAGTCCTCAGCTCACTACTACTGGACTGACTCATGTGGTCCAGTCCTCAGCTCACTACTACTGGACTGCTGTGGTTCAGTCCTCAGCTCACTACTACTGGACTAATGTGGTTCCAGTCCTCAGCTCACTACTACTGGACTGCTGTGGTTCAGTCCTCAGTTCACTACTACTGGACTGCTGTGGTTCAGTCCTCAGCTCACTACTACTGGACTGCTGTGGTTCAGTCCTCAGCTCACTACTACTGGACTGCTGTGGTTCAGTCCTCAGCTCACTACTACTGGACTGCTGTGGTCCAGTCCTCAGCTCACTACCACAGGACTGCTGTGGTTCAGTCCTCAGCTCACTACTACTGGACTGCTGTGGTTCGGTCCTCAGCTCACTACTACTGGACTGCTGTGGTTCAGTCCTCAGCTCACTACTACTGGACTGCTGTGGTTCAGTCCTCAGCTCACTACTACTGGACTGCTGTGGTTCAGTCCTCAGCTCACTACTACTGGACTGACTCCTGTGGTTCCAGTCCTCAGCTCCCTGTCCGCCCCGCGTCAGTATTGATGCTCTGTTATACTGATACTACTGGACCTATTGCTGCAGTGCAGCTCTACTGTTGTGTCTCTACTGTTGTGTCTCTATTGTGTGTCTCTATTATGTGTCTCTACTGTGTGTCTCTACTGTGTGTCTCAACCGTTGTGTCTCTACTGTGTGTCTCTACTGTTGTGTCTCTGCTGTTGTGTCTCTACGGATATTTCTTAAGCAACCAGTCTCATCAGCAACTCTCCTGGATGGCAAACACTGACCCTAATCCTAACTAACTAACCCTAACCCTAACTCTACTAACAATCTACTGACCCTAACCCTAACTACTAACACTCTACTGACCCTAACCCTACCTCTACTAACACTCTACTAACCCTAACTATTAACACTCTACTGACCATAACCCTATCTCTACTAACACTATACTCGGGGTTTGACACTAAGGTTTCAAAAGCACTTAACCATCGGGCAAGTAAAGGTCATGTTCGACTTGCCCGAATGTCATGTTCACTTGCCACAATTAAAATCAGAATTGTGAACGGGCCTCTTTTTGCCAGGCACCTGGCCTGGTTTTGGGGAGCTCATGAAACTCATCCTCAGACTGAAGCTGAATGTAAGCTTCCACGCTTGTACGTGTTTAAAAAAAACTATGGATAAACACAATCGCGTTTATACTATAGTAGTGTTGTCATGAATACGGAATTTACTGACTTCGATACCATGCCTGGAAAAATATTGATAATCTTTACCATTTTCGTTCCAGGGGAAAACAAAGTGAATTGAGTATATCTCCAAAACAGCAAGGGCTAGAATATGTCATCTTGGTGCCAATAGAAAGATGTTGTGCAAGTGAAATATTCAAAACTACTTGGTAAAAGTGAATAAAGCTGGAACACGGCATAAGTGGAGGAACTTTTCCAGTCCTGAAATAATTATCAGTTGGTCATTATCAGTTGGTAACACTGTTGTACTATGCGACACAAACAGGTAGATATCTTACCATTTTGACACTTGACACCTCCATTTAAAGTTCAGGGCAAATATAATCGAATTACATCAAGCCAAACACTCACAAATACACATATGGTCACTAGATTGCATTGAAGAACATGTGTTCTGATTGAAGGCAATTTACCTTTTTCATAAGAAACCTTCTCTTAGTCATGGATTGTAAATACCATTTTTAGGTGCAAAATTTGTCCCAGACACTGAAATATTGGTTCATTGTGGTTTTATGAGATCAGATTCAACTTTGTGGACAAAAATCACAAAGGTAAAACTTCATTTTTGGTTGTTAAAAGAAAAGGGGAAGTTTCATCTTAAGTTGTTATTTGCAAGTTTTAGTCCAAGAATGATATGGTTTGGACTGCTGGAATCAGTGGAGGCTAAGCTTTCATATAATATATAGTTTGTGCAGGGCCAATTTCGCTATTGCTGTGCATGTGCACAGTTATGAAAACCAAAACCGTGTCCCTTGCATTTGCATATGACTTTAAATTAGTCGTTGGTATGCCTTGGTAATTTGCTTCAATAAAAAGTACTTCCAAACCGCACTCCTCCATCACAACTAGATCTGTCTTCTCTACCTAAACCGGTCGCGGCGGCGCTGCACTTGAGATGCTAGCTGTGTTGGCTAACCTTTAGCTAACACCGAGACTAGTGCCGGATCACTGCCAGAGACCGCACTGCGAGTAATTGAAAGGAGGCGGGGGTTATGTTCGCTCTGTAGCGATGCGTGTTTATTAACTCAATGTCCGAGAGAAAAGAAGACAGCCAATGATCAATTATAAATATATCGATTTTGTGTAATTTTGCGGAAGAAAATGGTTGTTCTGCAGTTTTTAAAAAAACTTGAATAAATATTTTTTACATTAAGAAACCTTCAAAAATCCACTTGCCCGTTCGGGCAACCAGAAATCAATCTCAACTTGCCCAAGTCTACCAACACTTTACTGACCCTAACCCTACTATCACTCTACTGACCCTAACTCTACTAACACTACTGACCCTAACCATAACTACTAACACACTACTGACCCTAACCCTAATTGATTCTGATTAGGACTAGGAGAACCCCATCATAGAGCGTACACAGAGAGGAGAGACCAGACTAGGAGAACCTCATCATAGAGCGTACACAGAGAGGAGAGACCAGACTAGGAGAGAGACCAGGAGAACCCATCATAGACCGTACACAGAGAGGAGAGACCAGACTAGGAGTACCTCATCATAGACCGTACACAGAGAGGAGAGACCAGACTAGGAGAGAGACCAGGAGAACCCATCATAGACCGTACACAGAGAGGAGAGACCAGACTAGGAGAACCTCATCATAGACCGTACACAGAGAGGGGAGACCAGACTAGGAGAGAGACCAGGAGTACCCATCATAGACCGTACACAGAGAGGAGAGACCAGACTAGGAGAACCTCATCATAGAGCGTACACAGAGAGGAGAGACCAGACTAGGAGAGAGACCAGGAGAACCCATCATAGACCGTACACAGAGAGGAGAGACCAGACTAGGAGTACCTCATCATAGACCGTACACAGAGAGGAGAGACCAGACTAGGAGAGAGACCAGGAGAACCCATCATAGACCGTACACAGAGAGGAGAGACCAGACAAGGAGAACCTCATCATAGAGCGTACACAGAGAGGAGAGACCAGACTAGGAGAGAGACCAGGAGTACCCATCATAGACCGTACACAGAGAGGAGAGACCAGACTAGGAGAGAGACCAGATATAGACCAGGAGTATGCTGCCCATCAGAGGAGAGAGACAAGAGGACAAGAGGTCAGCTCTGTTCCATCCGAGAGGGGAGAGTCTAGAGGGTAAGAGGTCAGCTCCCGGCCATCAGATAATCGGAAATGCTTACTGACCTTACTGCTAACTCTCATAATTAACTGTAAATTAATTCAATCTAATTAATTTTCAGCATTACTTCCTGAATAAACCAGTGAAAACGACAAGCTGGGGGACACACAGAAATACTGGATGACGAATAAATAAAGTAGTCAGGCTGAGTTTGGCGACTGCGTTAATAGACCTGTAGTCTATCATTCAACATACTAATAAAGTTACAGAAAGAAATCAAGTTACTACTGGACAGGAAACAAGTTACTACGACAGGAAACAGCTCAAGTTACTACTGAACAGGAAACAAGTTATAACTGACCAGGAAACAAGTTACTACTTAACAGGAAACAAGTTACTACTGGACAGGAAAC
>NC_082389.1:11034619-11043474 GCF_031168955.1 Gadus macrocephalus
TGAATGTTCAGGAGGTGAAACAGCTGCTGAAACAGCGTGTTGGCCGAGAGGTAGTCCCATATGATTCCAGGGACCGAGGTGGTTTCCGTGGACGTCCAGAAGCTCCTCGATGATGAATGTTTCCTCTCTGTTAACTGAGTTCATATCCAGCCTCTCTCCCTCATCCATCACTGAGCTGTCGCTCCTTTACTGTTTCATTACAACCTGCTTCACCTGCTACCATCTACAGCAGCACAACCCTCCGCTAACCCCTCCAGTAGAGGCCCCTATCCAGCTAGTTATAACGATATCAACCCTCCCCTAACCCACCCAATAGAGTCCTCTAACCAACTAGTTATAACTATATCAACCCCTTACCCTAACTAGCTAGTTATAACGATATCAACCCTCCCCTAACACACCCAATAGAGTCCTCTAACCAACTAGTTATAACTATATATACCCTTACCCTAACTAGCTTAGCTTAACTTAACTTAACTTAGCTAGTTATAACTTTATCAACCCTCCCCTAACCCTTACAAGCTAGTTAGAACTATATCAACCCTAACCATTTAGTTATAACTATATATACCCTCCCCTAACCCACCCAATAGAGTCCTCTAACCAGCTAGTTATAACTATATCAACCCTTACCCTAACTATCTAGTTATAACTATATCAACCCTCCCCTAACCCTTGCCAGCTAGTTAGAACTATATCAACCCTAACCATTTAGTTATAACTAATTCAACCCTAACCTATCTAGTTATATCGATATCAACTTAACCCTAATGCTAACTCATCTAGTTATGAGTATATCAACCCTAGCAATAACCCTCCCTAACCCTAACCCTAACCCATCTAGGTATGAGTATATCAACCCTAACCCTAACCCATCTACTTATGAGTATATAAACCCTAACCATCTAGATATAACTATATCAACCCTAATCCTAAACATCTAGTTATAACTACATCAACCCTAATCCTAACCCTCCCTAACTCTAACCTATCTTAACCTAACCTGTAGTCTATCTCCCTAACACTAACACTAAAACAACATGGACACAGACCATGGACAGAGACCATGGACAGAGACCATGGACAGAGGGACAGAGACCATGGACAGAGGGACAGAGACCATGGACAGAGGGACACAGACCATGGACAGAGGGACAGAGACCATGGACAGAGGGACAGAGACCATGGACAGAGACCATGGACAGATGGACAGAGACCATGGACAGAGGGACAGAGACCATGGACAGAGACCATGGACAGAGGGACAGAGACCATGAACAAGAGGCCAAAGACCATGGACAGAGGGACAGAGACCATGGACAGAGGGACAAAGACCATGGACAGAGGGACAGAGACCATGGACAGAGGGACAGAGACCATGGACAGAGACCATGGACAGAGGGACAGAGACCATGGACAGAGGGACAGAGACCATGGACAGAGGGACAGAGACCATGGACAGAGACCATGGACAGAGGGACAGAGACCATGGACAGAGACCATTGACAGAGGGACAGAGACCATGGACAGAGACCATGGACAGAGGGACAGAGACCATGGACAGAGACCATGGACAGAGGGACAGAGACCATGGACAGAGACCATGGACAGAGACCATGGACAGAGACCGTGGACAGAGAGACTGAGACCGTGGACAGAGAACACGGTCAGAGACCGTGGACAGAGGGACAGAAACCATGGACAGAGACCGTGGACAGAGGGACAGAGACCATGGACACAGACCATGGACAGAGACTTTGGACAGAGACCACGGTCAGAGACCATGGGCAGAGGGACAGAGACCATGGACGGAGACCGTGGACCGAGGGACAGAGACCATGGACAGAGACCGTGGACAGAGACCGTGGACAGAGACCATGGACAGAGGGACAGAGACCATGGACAGAGACCATGGAATGTTTGGGTTAGGGTTAGGTTAACCCTAACCCTTACCTAAACCCTGACCCTTTCCTTAACCCGGCCAGCAAAGGACTGATGAAGTGACTGACTGAAGACTGCAAGGAAAGAAAGAAAAGTAGAAAGATTGAAAGATTGAAAGGGAGAAAAAAAGAGAAAAGATCTTTCATTACACCACCTGTCCTGAAGACACGCACACACACGCGTGCACACACACACACACACACACACACACACACACACACACACACACACACACACACACACACACACACACACACACACACACACACACACACACACACACACACACACACACACACACACCTCACGGAGGTCTCATCCTGTGTTCCAATCACTCCCGCTCGTCTCTTTCGATTCTTTCCCTGTTCTTATATTACTTTCCACTTTCAGTCTCATCCAACACCCCGTCCTCCCCTACTCCCCCCTCCCCTCCCTTCTCCGCTTCGCTTGTCCAACCAATAAGGGTAAGGAAGGCGTGTCTTAACGCGTTGGACGAGCAGAGAAGCAGAGAGAAAGGGAAGGCAGGAGAGGAGAGAGAGGTTCTGCAGAGATCTCATCTGTGCTCCTAGGATGAGAGAGGGTTGAGGAGGTGGATGGATGTGGGCTGATCTGGGGGGACGGGGCTGATATACGAGGAGATGTTCTATATTTGACACCCAGCGGATGAAAAACAATCCTCCGCTTTCCCTGAAAGGTGAAGCGGTTTTAATTCGGGAGCCTTTGAGCGAGAGACCTTAGAGCTAAGCATCCACCGGTCAGGACGTGGCGCTCAGAGAGAATCACACAGGGATGGATTCTAAAGTTGAACTTTTCCAGTGAATCGACGCAGACGCCATCGTGGTTCAGAAGAGGATGTGTGGATTATTGAAGAAGGAGTCGGAGAGTGAGGAGACCAGAGGATCGTCCTGATCCCAGGACGCTCTGAGGCGCAAAGCGGGCGGTCCTCACCCCAGGTGAGCTGCGTGTGTGTGTGTGTGTGTGTGTGTGTGTGTGTGTGTGTGTGTGTGTGTGTGTGTGTGTGTGTGTGTGTGTGTGTGTGTGTGTGTGTGTGTGTGCGTGTGTGTGCGTGTGTGTGTGTGCGTGTGTGCGTGTGTGTGTGCGTGTGTGTGAGTGTGTGAGTTGATGGGGCTGGTGGATGTGCTCTCTGTATGCAATGTAGTCAACACATCAACACATCAGTTCCTGTCGGATGAATAGCTCAATATAGAAAGAGATATTACAAACAAAGAATAGTCCCGCAATCTGAATCCAAATTCTTTAAAGTACTAGATCTATATCAACTATCTACTAGTGTATCCTAAAAGTACTATATCTAATATATAGGAGTGCAGAGTTATACTATATCTAATATCTATAGTATATCCTAATAGTACTATATCTTATATCTCGGAGTATCTTCATATATTAGTGCTATATCTAATAATTAGGAGTGTATCCTAATATAATATTACCAAATTGAATATCTAGGAGTATATCCTAATAGTACTATATCTAATATCTCAGAGTTTATCCAATTATAATAATACTAGATCTAATATCTAGGAGTATATCCTAAGAGTACTATATCTAATATCTAGGAGTGAATTCTAATAGTACTATATTCAGTACTATCTACGAGTGTATCCTAATATAATAGTAGGCTACTATATCTAATATCTAGGAGTGTAATCCCAATATAATATATCTAACAACTAGGAGTATATCCTAATAGTACTATATCTAATATCTAGGAATGTATCCTAATAGTACTATATAATATCTAGGAGTGGAGGGTTAGTACTGTAGCTACTAACTAGGAGGGGACGGTTAGTATGTCTTAAGGCCGATCCTGTTTGTGAATAAAGGTCTGAAGGCTGACCACTCCTCCTCATCTCAGATGTATGGATCGTTGTGTATCATTGTGTATCATTGTGTATCATTGTATCATTGTGTATCATTGTATCATTGTGTATCATTGTGTATCATTGTGTATCATTGTACCATTGTATTTGACGACATTTTGGTGTTAACATAACGCTGTTCAAATCCAAAAAGAAGTCAAAATAGATACTCTAGATTTACGCAGCGAGTAATTATGGACCTTCTTCACCAAATCATGGATCCAAGGTAGGCTATAGTGGGAGTTGATCCAAGGTAGACTATAGTGGGAATTGATCCAAGGTAGACTATAGTGGGAGTTGATCCAAGGTAGACTATAGTGGGAGTTAATCTAATTTAGACTATAGTGGGAGTTGATCCAATGTAGACCATAGTGGGAGTTGATCCAATGTAGACTTTAGTGGGAGTTCATCCATAGTGTGTGTTGATCCAGGTTCAGGTCATTTACAAACTAAACCTTCAGACTCGAGGAACCCTGGGGGGTCTAGACCTGAGGGATAGGGGCTCAGGGTCTAGACCTGAGGTATCGGGGCTCAGGGTCTAGACCTGAGGTATCGGGGCTCAGGGTCTAGACCTGAGGTATCGGGGCTCAGGGTCTAGACCAGAGGTATAGGGGGTCAGGGTCTTGGTCAGGGTCAGTGGTAGGTTTAGGTTTAGGGTCAGGGTTAGGTTTAGGTTTAGGGTCAGGGTCTGGGTTAGGTTTATGGTTAGGGTCTGGGTTAGGTTTATGGTTAGGGTAAGGTTCAGGTTTAGGGTTAGGGTTAGGGTCTGGGTCAGGGTTAGGGTTAGATCTAGGCTTAAACCGTGCCTAAACATTAATATTCTAGCATTTCAGAATAACAGTTATAATTTCTGGTGCCATCAGGCATGATATGGGTTTTAGTAGAAGTCATATTCTAAAACATAGTCACAATAATATTACCATTCTAAAACATAACATCAATATATTCTATAATTAGTCATTCTAAGGCATTATGAATCATGCCTGCACATTAAGACGTTTTGTTTATTTAAGCAATACCAATTATATATAAAGTATATGTTTATAATAAAAAGTTTATGTATATAGTATAAAGTATAGGTTTATAATATAACGTATAGTATAAAATATATGCATATAGTATTTGTAAATAATATAAAATATATATGTTTTTTATTCATATATATATGAGGAGTTAAGAAGGAGGAGGAGGAGTAGGAGGTAGGAGGAGAGGAGAGGGTGAGGAGAGGGTGAAGAAGTGAGGAGAGGGTGAGGAAGTGAGGAGAGGGTGAGGAGAGGGTGAGGAAGTGAGGAGAGGGTGAGGAGAGGGTGAGGAAGTGAGGAGAAGGTGAGGAGAGGGTGAGGAGAGGATGAGGAATTGAGGAGAGTGTGAGGAGAGGGTGAGGAAGTGAGGAGAAGGTCCATTGTTTCAACTGAACATTAATCTATCGACCTGCTGACACTTAAAACGGTCTGTGTGTGTGTGTGTGTGTGTGTGTGTGTGTGCGTGTGTGGGTTTGTGTGTTTGTGTTTTTTTGTGTGTATTCTTTAATACCCACCATCTTTAACATGGACTCAGATCGTGGATTAGAATTGATATCATGCTATTTAGAATGATAGAGTGGGTGAATGCTGGCGCCATGCAACCTGTCCTATCCCACTCTAAAACACTTGGTAATTGTTTCAGCAGCTGTGTTCATTTAGAATGCATTTTAACGTTCATAACATATATATATTCACATCTGCCTAGTCTCAGCAGGTAACTATATCCTTGATATCGGCCTAGTCTCAGTGGGTAACTATGTCCTTGATATCGGCCTAGTCTCAGTAGGTAACTATGTCCTTGATATCGGCCTCGTCTCAGTAGGTAACTATGTCCTTGATATCGGCCTAGTCTCAGTAGGTAACTATGTCCTTGATATCGGCCTAGTCTCAGTAGGTAACTATGTCCTTGATATCGGCCTAGTCTCAGTAGGTAACTATGTCCTTGATATCGGCCTAGTCTCAGTAGGTAACTATGTCCTTGATATCGGCCTAGTCTTAGTAGGTAACTATGTCCTTGATATCTGCCTATGCCCTTTTCGTCATTGGTTTGAAAAAGCTTCTAGAAATGTAGTCTGTGTTGTGTTTCTATGGGCTCGTCGTACACGATGGTAGGACGTGTTCTCATCGGTCTTCAGATCATCGTCTCGCCCTCCATATCAACCACAGCTCTGTGTTGAGTTTTCCTTTTCCTCATATGCTGAAATCCTCTGGGTATGTGCTTTCATTGTATTCTTTTATTGGATATAGGGTGTATCTCCTTTGTTTCTATTTGATGGAAACATCTGCAGTATTTTACTGTAACCTGTGATCTCTAATGGACTCTGTTTGCTGAACACTAAACGGCTCCGTGGATTGAAAACAACGTGTTGGCAGCGGCAGCCAGAGTATTTCTGTTCTCAGAGCAGATGTCTCTTTACCCCCTTTCCTCTGTCTCTCTCTCTGTCTGTCTCTCTCTCTCTCTCTCTCTCTGTCTCTCTCTCTCTCTCTCTCTCTCTCTCTCTCTCTCTCTCTCTCTCTCTCTCTCTCTCTCTCTCTCTCTCTCTCTCTCTCCCTCTCTCCCTCTCTCCCTGGTAATTTGAAGTGTTTTGACTCGTGATTCAACAGTAATATGAATCGAATTTAGCCCTAATTCACTCTGATCAGGTGAGAATTCTGATGAGAAGTTATTCCATAGAGTCGGGGAGATTCAACAAGGTTTAATTAATCTTAGGGGATTATACAATCGTGAAAGACCTTACACATAACTCCATCAATCTTACACAACAATATTGTTCCTGTAATTTGTGGATTGCAATGATTTGCAGCACTCTGGACCTGAAGGCAGAGCACACCCTAACCCTTACCCTCTAACCCTAACCCTCTAACCCTAACCCTTTAATTCACTTCAATTCAATTCTGTTTAATTAAGAAGGGGACAGTGCAAATTAATAAAACATATGATCATACATGGGTTAAAAATGCCAGAATTAGCCAAAAGGTCCACTGGCATCGATGTTAAATGAAAATACAATGAAACATGCTAAAAAAAACAACATAAACAGGACGGAACCCCAGAGCACCAAACAGGGCATCGCAGAACAAACAAAACGGACTAACTAAGGTAAAACAAGAGAACACAAAATATGGGGTATGGGTTAGCTTTAACCCTAATCCTAGCCCTAACCCTTACCCTATAACTCTAACCCTCTAACCCTACCCCTAACTCTAACCCTCTAACCTTAATCCTAGCACTAACCCTAACCCTCTAACCCTAATCCTAACTCTAACCCTCTAACCTTAATCCTAGCACTAACCCTAACCCTCTACCCCTAATCCTAACTCTAACCCTCTAACCCTAACCCTCTAACCCCAGCCCTAGCCCTAACCATGGATGAAAACAAACATGGCAGATGACATACAGAGGTTCATCTAACCCTCTAAACCCTCTAACCCTTACCCTATCATCCATTAGTAAAGTAGATTAATCTATGGTAGTTATTGTTTGATTCTATCTAGAAACCTGCTATGTTATAGTATAGTATATCCTACAGAATCAGAGCTCACGTCTCAGTGCTTAGCTTGGTTACCATAGAGCTAACTCTAACCCAGTTACCATAGAGCTAACCCTAACCCATAGTTACCATAGAGCTAACCCTATCCTGCTGATCTAAACGATAACTCACCAAGATGAGGACGACACCAGGTCCGCTAAGTGCTCTAATCTCCAAACATCAGGGAGGGTTTCACTTACCTTCTCCCGCATCTCTCCCCAGGATCGTTCTCATTGGCTCTTCGTGTTCTCCGGTCACATGACCTCCTACTGCAGGATAGGATCAGTTTTGTAGAAGTAAATATTAAACATGTAAGATATTATCGGTGGTGGTCAGGAAGGGCTGAATGGTTCAGGGATTCTGTAATAACTGCGGACTCATCGTATTAGAGCCTGGCTCAGACCGACTTGATTCAGGAAGAAGCTGAACTCTGATTACTCTGATTATACCAAAGCTACTTCCTGAGCAGCGTGATGGGTACAGTGGATACGACTGACGGCCTCCTCACCGTCTCCATGAGGGATGATGAACTATTACTGCATTGATTCCACCAGAACACTCCTAGCTTACAAGCCAATGTGAAATAGAAACTGAATCCGCCAATTGAAAACAATTATCAGATCCAGTGGGAGTTTTATCTCAGTTTAGCTGGGATACTAATAACCACATTTTATCATTGCCGCAGTATGATTCAAATTTAGTGATATATTTCCATTCGGGTTGATAACAATGGTATATGACCTATACACATATACACATATATACATCAAACATACATATATACATATATACATTACACATATATACATTTATACATATATACATATACAGATATATACATTATTATATATTATACATATATATACATGTGTTGTCGTGTTGTCATGCAGTGAAGATTGCTTCAATACCATCCCAATAGTGCTGGCGCAGAACCTCTCCTAGGTCCTGTAGACCTCAGAACCTCTCCTAGGTCCTGCAGACCTCAGAACCTCTCCTAGGTCCTGTAGACCTCAGAACCTCTCCTAGGTCCTGCAGACCTCAGAACCTCTCCTAGGTCCTGCAGACCTCAGAACCTCTCCTAGGTCCTGTAGACCTCAGAACCTCTCCTAGGTCCTGTAGACCTCAGAACCTCTCCTAGGTCCTGCAGACCTCAGAACCTCTCCTAGGTCCTGTAGACCTCAGAACCTCTCCTAGGTCCTGGTCGATGTAGACCTCAGAACCTCTCCTAGGTCCTGTCCATCATGGTCCTCAGCCTATCCCAGAACGTGGTCTACCCACCATCCCTTCGTCCAGGCAGACCCTCGCTGCAGCGGACTGCTCCTCTCACAGCTCAACGGATCTCCTGCTTCGACCGGACCCCATGAACCTCCCAGAGGACCTCCTCCAGAGGACCTCCTCCAGGGACTCTCAATAGGACCTCCTCCAGAGGCCCTCCTCCAGGGACTCCTCAGAGGACCTCCTCCAG
This sequence comes from Gadus macrocephalus, assembly GCF_031168955.1. Lineage (NCBI taxonomy): Eukaryota > Metazoa > Chordata > Actinopteri > Gadiformes > Gadidae > Gadus > Gadus macrocephalus. The sequence goes on from NC_082389.1 coordinate 11,043,459, forward strand.
AGGATCTCCTCCAGAG